>NW_010322673.1:0-659 GCF_000700745.2 Antrostomus carolinensis
TTTTAAATGCATTTGCAGAATTTAAAAAAATACAAATTAATGTTGATTACCAACAGTACAGCATCTCTATGGTACGTTTCCTAATAAATGAGAGAATGGAAATGCATTAAAATCAATTAAAATATGTATCACAAAACAGAATTAGTGTTAGAGCAGTTCAAGGATTCCCAGTCTGTCAGTATCTACTCTAACCAGTGCTACCCAAATACAGTATAAGCCAATAAGTGTTTCTACAATGAGAAGAAAACATTCAAATATTAAAGCTATGACAAACACACAAAAGCAAGGAAAGAAAATGTGTCCTGTCCTCATCCCTGTTGTAGCAGGTACAGGATGTCAGGAGTTTGCACTCAGTGCATTGTCTGTGCCACGATACCTGGATACAACCGGGGAAGACAACTGAAATGGAATCAACTCTGGATTTCCTTGCAGTTGTGGTTTTACGTCAGACCATTCAAATTATAACATCTTAGTATTTTTTTTGTTTGTTTTCTTTACTTCAGCCATAGTTTCAATAGAAAATAAATGTGTATTCCATAACAAGCCACAGTTTTGTGTATTTCAAACACTAATATCCTTACCTAAAGTAGTAAATGTACATTTATAGTAGCAAATTTAAAATCTCTGGCTCTGTTGCTTCAGTTTTTAAAATGAGACTT
>NW_010322674.1:0-240 GCF_000700745.2 Antrostomus carolinensis
GAGCCTGGAGATGGGAACCTGGAGATGGGAGCCCGGAGATGGAAACCTGGGGATGGGAACCTGGGAACAGGAGCCTGGAGATGGGAACCTGGGAATGGGAGCCTGGAGATGGGAGCCTGGAGATGAGAGTGTGAGGATGGGAACCTGGGAACAGGAGCCTGAGGATGGGAACCTGGGGATGGGAGCCTGGGAATGGGAACCTGGGAATGGGAACCTGGAGATGGGAGCCTGGAGATGGGA
>NW_010322674.1:332-847 GCF_000700745.2 Antrostomus carolinensis
ACCTGAGGATGGGAACCTGGGAATGGCAGCCTGGGAATGGGAACCTGGAGATGGTAGCCTGGAGATGGGAGCCTGGGAACAGGAGCCCAGGAATGGGAGCCTGGGGAATGAGAGCCTGGAGTTGGGAGCCTGGAGATAGGAGTCCAGGAACAGGAGCCTGGAGATGGGAACCTGGAGATGGGAATCTGGGGATGGGAACCCAGGAATGGGAGCTCAGGAACAGGAGCCTGAAGATGGGAGCTTGGGAATGGAAAACTGAGGATGGGAGCCCAGGAATGGGGGTCTGGGGATGGGAACCTGGGAATGGGAACCTGGAGATGGGAATCTGGGGATGGGAACCCAGGAATGGGAGCTCAGGAACAGGAGCCTGAGGATGGGAGCCAGGGAATGGGAACCTGGAGATGAAAGCCTGGAATTGAGAGCTTGGGGTTGGGAGCCCAGGAACAGGAGCCTGAAGATGGGAGCTTGGGAATGGAAAACTGAGGATGGGAGCCCAGGAATGGGGGTCTGGGGAT
>NW_010322674.1:1048-1449 GCF_000700745.2 Antrostomus carolinensis
GTTTGTGTCCCCACCTGCAAACACTGCACTTGCCAGGGTCCCTGGCCTTGAGGGGGGGACTTGAGGGGACAGGATGGCTCCTGGTGGCCCTGGATCTCTGGACACAGATCCACTTTGTGCCCCAACCCCACTGGGGACATGTCCACCCCAACCTGCTTCTGACCAAAGGAGAGAGTGTGGGACAAGGTCCCATGGGGACCCCCCTCCCCTGCAAACACTGCACTTGCCAGGGTCCCTGGCCTTGAGGGGGGGACTTGAGGGGACAGGATGGCTCCTGGTGGCCCTGGATCTCTGGACACAGATCCACTTTGTGCCCCAACCCCACTGGGGACATGTCCACCCCAACCTGCTTCTGACCAAAGGAGAGAGTGTGGGACAAGGTCCCATGGGGACCCCCCTCC
>NW_010322675.1:0-887 GCF_000700745.2 Antrostomus carolinensis
TGGGATGCACCCTCAAGTGCTGAGGGAGCTGTCGGATGTTATTGAAGAACCAGTCATGACCTTTTGAAAGGTCATGGAGGACAGGAGATGTGCCTGAGGACTGGAGGAAAGCTGATGTCACTCCAGTCTTCAAAAAGGGCAAGAAGGAAGACCCGGGAAACTACAGGCCACTCAACCTCACCTCCATCCCTTGGAAGGTGAATGTAATAATTCATTCTGGAGACTATCTCTAAACATGTAGAGGAAAAGAAAGTTATCAACATGGATTCACTAAGGGGAAACCATGCCTGACCAATTTGGTAGCCTTCTATGGTGGTACAACTGGTTGGGTGGATGAGGGGAGGGCAGTGGATGTTGTCTACCTTGACTTCAGCAAGGCTTTTGACACTGCCTCCCATAACACCCTCATAAGTAAGCTTAGGAAGTGTGGGTTAGATGAGGGGACAGTGAGGTGGCTGAAGAACTGGCTCGGCAGCAGAGCTCAGAGGGTGTCCTGGTTTTTGCTAGGATACGGTTAATTTTCTTCTTAGTTGCTAGAAAGCACTGTGTTTCTGTTTCACTGGGGATTGTTATGAGAACAATGTTGATAACTACAAGGATGCAGTGCTTGGACAGTTTGCAAGAACAGAGAACTTGGGACTGGGGCAGAAGAAAAGTGTAGTAGTTAGTAAAACCCAGACTTGACAGTTGGATATGTCAATAAGATATTCCATATCATATCACATCATGTTTAGTATATTAACCAGGGCTGACCATAAACAAGGGGATTCTCTTTGGAATCAATCTGGCTCGCTTTTCTGGGATTGCGATTTTGGTTGCAGGACTCCTTTTTGCTCCTCCGTGATTGTTATCAACAGGTGGTCAGCAATTGTACCCTGGATCACTCA
>NW_010322676.1:0-13342 GCF_000700745.2 Antrostomus carolinensis
CACGCTGGTGCGGGGGAAGGAGTCGTCCCCCCAAGGAAGAAAGAGCAGCAGAAACAATGTGTGAGGAACTGACCCCAACCCCCATTCCCTGTCCCACTGTGCAACTGAGGGGGAGGAGGTGGAAATCGGGAGAGAAGTTAAGCCTGGGAAGAAGGGAGGGGTGGGCGGAGGTGCTTTAAGATTTCATTTTATTTCTCATTATCCTCTTGTCTGATTGGTAATAAATTAAATTTTGGTTTTTTCCCCCAAGTCGAGTCTGTTTTGCCCATGCCAGTAACCGGTGAATGATCTCTCCCTTTCCTTATCTCGACCCACGAGCCTTTTGTTATATTTTTCTCCCCCCTGCCCAGCTGAGGAGGGGGAGTGATCAAGTGGTCTTTGGTGGCCATCTGGCACCCAGCTAGGGTCAACCCACCATGGATACCTAAATTAGTTTTTCTGAAAACCTTAAAATAATTAGTTAAATAGCCACAGATTATTAGCATTCATTTGGTTAATTACTTTAACATCTCAATAATAGCTGGTGAATGGATTCTTAGTACTGTTTAACAGTACCACTGGTTGCTAACTACTTACTACAGTAGCACTTCATAGTCATTGACGTAAATGATGGCTTCAGCCATTGTCAGTAGACTTAAATAATTTGAGTAATAAATGCAACAGTTATTTTGGTGTAGGCTGATTTTTGTCCTTTATTTATCATTGTATCTGACAGAATCGAGAATAACTATTCCATGTTAGATCAGCCACAAAGTGATTCTTTCAGATCCCAAGAAAGCATGTCAGTTCTGTTAGAAAACATGTGCAAATTAAAACCTATTGAAAACAAGGGATTCATTGTGTTGACAGGTTTTAAACACTGTGTAATTTATTTACATAATTAAAAAAAAATCAGAAAAACTAGTCTGAAATACAGATGAGAGATGATATTCAAGTCTTCTGAAAGGACTTAATTAATACCTGTTGACAGCAAAAACGCAAATTCTGAGTGGGCCTATCTGAATATTTTCTGTAAGATTGTTTTCTTTTCAGTCACAACTGGACTTTTCACATTGAACAATCTCCCCCTGGTTGTTCTGAACATGCCCCCTGTTGCACCTGATTGGGTGGGCAAGCTTCCAGGTTTTCACCTCGGTTCTGGGTGGCTGCATGGGGTGCCCTGATCTCGGGAGCCCCTCTGAACAGCAGGATCTTATGCTGAGCCCCTGGGCTCACCTCGGTGGTCACTGTTGCCACTGCTGGTCGCTGCACCGGCTGAGTGGCAACTCATACTCATAAGTATGAGTTTACAACTCTCTAGAGTGAATGTTAGTAAAGAAAACATTATTTTTTATTACTTTTAAATTCTTTTTAATAAATTTAAGCATATGTATATTTGTACTTTTGGCTATTTAATATTGCTTCATTTTTTTTTTTTCCATCTACTGTTCAAGATTCACTTTTACATTCTGTTATTTTTTCTTTCTTTTCACTCTGAGATTTAATTTATTTCCAAGTGAGAAGCACTATAAAGGCACGCAATATCTTAATCTTGGTGCTTCCAAGAGGATCTGCAATTAAGAGCTTTTTGTTCTTTATGAAATGTAACAAGGAAATGCACAAAGGTTTTTACTTTTTCTTGTTGTGAGTAGGTGTGACTTTAAAGAGAATTCTAGAGCAGGCATGTACTTGTCTGAATCAACAAAGTACTTTCTCTTCAAGGGCAATTTAACATCCAAATACCGAAAAGAGACAATTAGCAATTACAATGTCAGTCTTAGCAGTGAGTCTGCCACTCTTCTAACCAAAGAGCAAACCTATGACTGAAAATCACTAAGTGACTGAATCATGAAAAAAATTACAAACACCATTTTCCCTGGAAGAAGATAATTTTGTAGCTAAGCAAAGAGATACAGAATCAAGGATCTCTGCCAAAGAAAATCCCAATAGCAATCCTTTGGGTAGAGCGTCACTATGCACTTTCCTTTTATCTACCATAAGTGCCTACAAGTATGGTTCCAAGTTGAGAATTTGTCTTTTTTATGATTGTCGCTAGTAATTTCTTTATGAGATGTTGTGGTGGTTTCACTTGAATACCAGCCAAACACAGCCACTCACTCACTCTCCCTGCTGTCAGGGAATAGGGGAGAGAATTGCAGTGGTAAGGGTAAAGAGACTCATAGGTTGAGACAAGAAAAAAAAAAAAAAAATTAATATAAAATACTACTACTAATAACAACAATAATAATAACAGTAGTAACAGAATATATAAATGAGTGATTAACAGTGCAATTGCTCACCACCTGCTGACCGATGCCCTGCCTGTGGCCAGCTAGTGATCCCAGGGCAGAGACAGTCCTGAAAGCAAAAATGCAGTCCCGAAAGAACTAACCCAAGTGATCCCTGCTTTCTGGTCAACCCTCATTAATATACTGAACATGATATTATATGATATAGAATATCTCTTTGGCACATCCAAATGCCAATTTGGGGTTTTGCTAATTACTATGCTTCTCCCCCTCCACCCGCCCCATCCTTTGCACCTACAGACTAGCAAAACATGAAGTCCTTCAACTTCCAGCAGCAACTAAAAACATCAGTATGTTATCAACATTCTTCTCATAACAAATCCCATCCTGAAACCAAAACACAGCACTTTCTAGCTACTAAGAAGAACATTAACTTTATCCTAGCAAAACCAGGACAGATATGAAAAGACAAGTTACAAATATGCAGCTAACGAGCTTTCAAGAAAACCCTGTTTCTTGATTGGAGATCAGCTTTGAGGTTTCTTAGGAATAATTCTGGATAAATTTGTCATTGCTTGCATGCACTATAGTACATGTGTTAAGGACTTGGTTCCAGATTCTTGCTTGACAAAAGATGATACACAAAATAAATCTTCAACAGCTCCAGCACTGAAAACTCAGTAGTGTAATTCAATATTGTGGAAAGGAAAAAATGCCCTAAGGGGGGAAAAAAAAAATCTGACATTCTCTAGCAGGCTAGACAAAAAAATCATGGTTCCTTGAGATTGTTTTCTTATTCCATACGCTTATGTTGATGTTCTCAGCATGATTGTCTTTTATTCTTCTCTGCTCTTTTTCTCCTTTAGATTTACTCAAATCTGAAAAAGATAACTTACTAATGCAAAAGAATGACAGAATACGAGTTTTTGTCCAGATATCTGAGACTGCCTGGCAATAAATTGGATGGGTGAAAAGTTCCAAATGCATTAAAAGCTTGTAGGGCTGTTTAAATAATATATATAACAGAAATGTTACATCACCTTATGATAAATATAGTCAGCACTGCTGTATATTATGCCACACCAGTCAGAATTTTAACATTGTTAAAGGCTACTAAAACTAGTCTGATACAGGCAAAGCTGCTGCAGCACTGCATCCCCAGGTCTTCCTAGTTGGAATACTGGAATTGTATTTCGTGTTGGGTCCACACTAGCCATGCACATGATAAGAAAATAAACAAATAAGCAGACACGTGGCTGGCCACAAAGTCTAACGTGGGCAGAAGCACACAGAGCTCTTGCAAACATGAACAGCATAGATGGCTTGGTCCTGTTCCTTCCATCTGTCCCTCCAACAGATGACCTCAGATCCTTGCTCTCCACATTTGCTGGCACCTGGACTTAGGGGCTCCTGAGGTTCAAAGTTCAGTAGTAAAGTTCAATAGTGACTTACACGTATGCACAAGTGCTGAAATTTGAAGAAAACAGAAGTTTTCTAGGGAAACATGTACAACCTGGTGTCTCCAGTTGTTGGCACTCAGCCTTAATGGATGCATGGTCCCCTCTCCAGTTGTCATTCAGATCTCTGCATACATGCCTACACACAGAATAGACAGAATTGATCCTGAGGAGAATTCTAAACATACATATATTTATTATGAAGAAAATACTTAAATTGTTATTTTTATGAAAATTAAATTATACAAATAAAGTATTAAAAATGTAGAACATAATATAAAAATATAAATAAATAAAATTAGGTCATTTATACTGTGAATTAAAAAATAATCCAATTAAGTAGAAGTCAAATATATTTATCAAATATTCCCATTATAATATAAGGAAGCAGAACTATCTCTTTCTATTCACATTTTTGTCAAAAATAATTGTTTCTGACTAGTTAGATGTTTCAGTAGAATACTTGCTGTCAAAATAAAAAAAAAATCCCTCAAAAAAACCCCCCAAATTTCTCCCCCAGCCTCCCCTCCAGCACTACACCTGTCAGAGAAACATCTATTTCAGCTGTTCCTAGGCATGGTAATACTGGAAATAGCATAAGAAGATAGCAGAATTTTATACAAATCTTCTACCTACAGATTTCTCTTCAGCCCTTACTTAATTTTAATATGGAATAATTTGTCATCAGCAACTTTAACTTCTTGGCAACACTGCACATCAGTTTGGTAAGGATCCTACTATACCTTAAAAAAAAGGTAAAAAACCTAAAATGTGTTGTTTTGGTTTTTTTTTTTTACTTAAATGGTAATAATCATATTTGTTATGTCTACATAAGCAAATGAACCATCAAGCTGAATAAGCAAGTGATACACACCATAGTATTTCAAAGAATAATGAAGTGTCTACATAGAAGAAAGAGGAAAATAAAATCTTACTGTAGAAGTGTGATCTCTTAGTGCCTAATGCTTACTTTCTCTCAGTGATTTTAACATTTATAAGGCAGATTGAACCCTACTGGTTCCTGTTATATATGTTCTTCAACCCCATTTTTTGAAATATGTAGTATTTCATAAGAAATCAGATGTTAGGTTAGTCCATTTATTTCCTTTAATTTAGGAAAACAATCCCACAAAAGGTAACATTACTCGTTCATAATGGTGAGAGAGTCATGAACCAGAAATTATTAGTAGAAGCAAGAATAGAGTTCAAAGCTCTTGTTTCTGGAAGCACTGGCCATGTTGGCCAGTACAACACTCCTCATTTAATCTGTTTTAAAAAGAATTTGCTTCACATTTTGAAGCCAAAACTTTTACAAGATAGGGAAAGGAGTTTCAGATGTCTGGAAGTATTTAGAGCTCTTCAAACTCGTGCCACTCAGTGCCATTCCAAACCTTTAGACTTTCAGAAATTCTCCTTCTATGCAGCAAGTTATTAAGTATCTTTTGTTTAAATTTGAGTCTTCCTATACATTCTTTGTTATTTGTCTATAAGCTCCAACATCTGTGAATAGTGTAAATTATTTCCCATTAAATACTTTAGTTTTATGGATGAACTAATTGGAAGCTCACTGCTGTGACTGAGATTATGGTAATCAACATTTTAGCCTTGGTAAAAGACTTTCTCCCTTTGGGTCACAGGAAAAAAAGGCATGGTCAAAGTCCAAGTGGAAGTATCTTCAGCACAGACAAGAGTTAGGGTTCCCCATAGATCATTGTATTATTATAAAGTCTGCTGTTACAGAATTAATATGGAATGCAATACTCATCTGCTACTCTTATAATATCTGTACAGGGCATGAAAGTTAAAAAGTGATGCTTCAGATAAAGCATAAGTTTTCTCAAATGTGACTGCCTGTGTGAAGTACCATACGCAATGTGACTATCAAATTAAAAACAGAACAGAACAAAAAGCCCAACAAGTCAAACAAAAACAACAAAAAACCCCCCACACCCTATTTTAAGGCCAATCACATACTAATTCAGTGATTCTATTGTTAGTCACTACAAGTGTTTCATTGGGGTGTTGGATCCGTGTATACCAATACATACAACCCTCCACCTGATTGCTGCTGCCAGAGTCATTTGCATAACCCCTAGAGAGAAAAGGAGTGTGTGTGGCATGTGCTGAGGCAAGTTAATGTCCAACTGTCTGAAGTAAGCATCTGGTGACAAGGGATGGCAGAGAAGTGAAATTTTTACATTTGGCCTTATTGCTTATCAAAATTATAAAAAGCAAAAGAAAATTATTGGCTGCAACATAAGGGAGATGAGACATTGCTACTTTCTTTTTCACGTACTGAATTTTCTCAGATTTGACAGTTCTTACAAGGGAGATAAATAGCATGAACATATATAGTTCAACACGATGTAATAAAATTAAGGAAATTTTCATAGGAAAGGTAGTTGAGTCTTTTTAAAACGAAAATACTATATCCAGCTGAATACTTAAAGAAGGCACAGCAATTAAGTATTAAGGCTTATTTCCTTTTCTTTTTGTACTAGCTTGGTTACACTCTACCAGCATGGACCAGTGTTCTAATGGACCTATTTTCATTTGATTAAGCGATACTACACTTTAACATAAAACCCTCACCTTCAGCCTCAACATGTATAACTCACAGCTGATGCAGGATATGAGAGAAGAGATAACATCATTACATTGACATTCGTCTAATGCATTTGTAGAGTCATCCAAAGACTTGGGAGATTTAGAAAATGCTCCAGGAGTACCTTTTACCCAGCTAGCAACAGTGCCTTCTATTTTTTATGCTGGCTGAATAGCAGTAGCAGCTTGATCTCTCACCTTCACTATGTTCCTTTAAACTCTTTTACTGCTTTTTCTAGGGTAGTTTTACCTCCATAGTCCTTTCTGCTTTCCCAGAGCTGCAAAAACAAACAAGCAAACAAAACTATAACAACTTGGTAGTTTGATTCTAATTTAAGCAGATATTAAAAAGAGTAACATAAGCTTAGACATTTGTGTTGTCAATGTCAAAAGTAGTCAGGAGCTAGAAGACTAGTTTCAAAATGTGCAACCTCTCAACATAACTACTGCTCCTTTGAGACATAATGTTGGCCTTTATAGTTAATAATTGTTATGACTGTAATGCATACTATCAGTTTGGAGAATGGCAGCAGTCCTTCAGTCTTTACCTTGGACTTGCAACCAGTTCCTGATTTTTGGAAGGAGCTTTCTGATATTTCTTTTTCAATCTTAGGAGTTTCTTAAAAAGACACTAGAAAGACTGCAATTGTTATGGTTCTTTGGACTGCACATCACAGACTTAGAAGAATACTTTTGAGAGTCACAATTTTCTTCCTATTTTTTACCAACACAGCCTTAAGTCTCCTCTCCTTCTAAGTGCTTTAGAATTGTAGGTATGAGAGAGCTAATCTAATGCTTGCATTCTCAAGGATTAATTTACCAATTTAAAGTATTTTGAATATTTATTTAATATATATAAACAGATAGTCTTGCAGTGTTAAATCTTCAATCAGCAAATAAATAATACAGTGTTATGTAAAACATTTGTTATTGTTTTCTTTTTATTTTCCCTTTGCAATTTAGACCATAACTGGAAAATTCTAATTTAAAAATATTTATAATTTGCTATTTTTTTGTTCTTTTTTTTTTTTTAATATTTCTTCTTCATCCAGTGAACTGGCACAAAATTTGTTCATGACATGAGTCAGACTTTGCCTGTCTTTTCCGTACTTCCTTCATATGCTTTCCAGTGTACATGGAGGTAAAAATTCTCCATCTACTAGTTTGTTTTTGTTTTTTTTTATTTACGGGAAAACAAAACAAAACAAAACATTTCAAAACATGCTTTTTGATTGAACATAAACCCATATCATAGCTCTCATTTTTAGGAATTCCTAGAACTTAAAAAGTCAAAAACATAGATCAGCCAATGATAAAGGACCATATACATGAGAGCAAAAAGCACAGAGCACGTTCAAGTGTGCTCTGAGCTAAGTTGGATTGGTTTGGAGAAAAATTTAGTAATGCTGTAAATAAGACACAAATACATTAAATTATTCAGTATGAACTCCTTGGAAACATTAATTATAAAACCAATAAACATGCACAGGTATAGTGACATTTGTAACAGATTTTCATGATTGGGAAATTTCACAAACTTAAAAGAATTGTAATAAATGAAAATATTTTTTTTAAATGAAATAAGAATTTCCTTTAGCCATAGATGTCATTATGGGAGTAACTCTTGCTACTCACCAACATGCAACCTTTCTTTTCTTTGCAATTATGAATGTTTGAAATGTGTCACAGGAGTTGAAATCATCTTTAGTCACATTTAATTATCAAAGTCAAGGTAGTCCTTCCTTCTTATTTCCTTCCACTCTAATGTTAATTCTTCTCACCTTCTGGCTGCAGAACTTTGTATACATGTATGGAATTGTGTAATAGCTTTAATTTAATGTATGATTCTAACAGATACATTTTATGATATAAGATATGAGCTGTTGCACAATATGAAGAATGTCACCATTGGCTACATGTACAGTTTATCACTGATAACTAACAGCAGTTCTAAAGTGACTCCCTGCTAGGGAAAGGAAATCTCATTCAGCAAAGGAAATTTCACATCTATTGTGAAATAGAAACCTTTATGCATAATTATAATAATAATAATTATTATTGTTGTCATTGTTATTATTATTGAGAAAAATACCTGTTTGCTGCCAAGGTTTGAGGCCATGGCAGTTGAACAGTAACAGCCTAGGCCTTTGACATCCGCAGTATATCTTTATACAGCCCTGCATAAGGCTGGATTTACTAGTACAGATGCTATGATGGGTTGACCCTGGCTGGATACCACATGCCCACCAAGCTGCTCTATTACTCTCCTCCTCAGCTGGGCAGGGGAGAGAAAATATAATGACAGGCTTGTGGGTCAAGATAAGGACAGGGAGAGATCATTCACCTATTACCATCGCAGGCAAAACAGACTCAATTTAGGGAAATTAATTTAATTTATTACCAATCAAACCAGAGGAGGATAATAAGAAATAAAGCCAAATCTCAAAACGCCTTCCCCCCACTCCTCCCTTCTTCCCAAGCTCAACTTTACTCCTGATTTCTCCACCACCTTCCCCTCATTGGCACAGGAGGACAGGAAATGGGAGTTACAGTCTGTTCATCATTGTCTCTGCCACTCCTTCCTCCTCAGGGGGAGGACTTTTCACAGTCTTCCCCTACTCTAGCATGGGGTCCCTACCATGGGAGACAGTTCTCCACAAACTTCTCCAATGTGAGTCCTTCCCATGGGCTACAGTTCTTCATGAACTGTGAGGGCGGTGAGACACCGGAACAGGTTGCCCAAGGAAGTTGTGGATGCCCCCTCCCTGGAAGTGTTTAAGACCAGGCTGGATGAGGCTTTGAGCAACCTGATCTAGTGGAAGGTGTCCCTGCTGATGGCAGGAGGGTTGGAACTAGATGATCTTTAAGGTCCTTTCCAACCCAAACCATTCTATGATTCTATGATCTATGATTCTAATTTAACAGCTCAGATTACCTCTTGCAACTCACATGAACAAGTATTTCTTACACTGAACATCATGATCCAAAAAGGGGAATAAAATCATATCCAAAAGAGAGCACAAGAGGATACTGAAGAACAAATATACACTCACTATAAGTAATATATATGAAAAGAAAGTGTGCATGGAAAGAAAGTGTGCATTTCACATGAAAAAAAAAAAAAGTATTTTTTCTGTACAAACTGGGTTTATCACTCTTGCTGAGAAAGGATTTAATTGTCTGAACTACAAAAATATGTATTAATTGTGAATAAAATATGGTTTTTATCAGTATTTATCTTCACTCATTTTATGATATGACTGTGATCCTAGAAAACTTTTCATTATCTACTTCTAACACTGGCTAGCCTGCCACAAGACTATTAGTTGCTACTGCATAATAGTAGGGATGAGCCTAAATCAGTCTTTGTGTTTACCTCCTATAGCAGTAAAGAAAATATTTTCTTCACATACCAAGAGCTTTGTTTTTGCTAAGAAGCACTTACTGCTAGTCATATCTAGGAACAAGATGCTGGAGTAAATTAAGCAATTAACTAACTTACTAAGGCAGCTCCTATGTTATAACACACTTCAACTAATTTGTATATTTAATGATGTGTTACAATTTGTTTCCAGATGTTTTCATATTAGGCTGTAATGTAGTATATTAAAGTATATTAGTTTATTCAAAGTCAGGCATAATAATATACAAAACTAAAACAGTGGTATTTTTGCATTATAATAAGTAAATAGTGTATTTTTTTCTGATTTTAAAGGTAATAAATAGTATTTTTTTCAATAAGAATTTAAATGGTGCAATAATACATAAATATCCAATTATGCTACTTAAATATACTGATTTAAAATATTGAAATGCAGAAGGTTTATTAACAATGCTTTTTGCTAAGATGTAAAGCTCTAAATTAAATAGGAGATAGAAATGAATTTTATCTGTAAATTTTGAAAAAACAGTAAAAATGAATAGAACTTGTTTAGTTTGGCTTTTTTTAATTAGTCCTATGTTACAGTTACTATGCTCTAAGACTGTTTTATCTTTCTTTGAAATTTGTCTCACTTGTCTAAAATTTAACTATCTGGAGTATTAATAATCTCACATAACTCTAGTTATATACGTAAAGCCAATTGCTTGTTTATGTCTTGTTTATGGCAACAAGAAACAGGTTAATTATAACATACCCAAACTCAGAATAGCTACCTACAAAAGACTGGATTAAATTACCAGGAGCGGTAACTAGTTTTGCCTGTTAGCTATGGAGAAAATATAGTCAACTAGATTACAGCAGGTACATAACACTGAACGTTAGATGACTTGTATGCTATCTGATCTGCCTTACTTCAGTTAGTAATCTATTTTTCTATAGGATCCCTGCACAGAACTGCAAAATAAGAGAAGACAATCATGTCTACTACAGAATGTATCTAAAAAAGGTGACATGAATAATCTCAACAGAGACAAAAGAGGAAACCAACATAAACAGGTTTAATTATCTCCTTAATTTTTAGATTACTAAAGTTAGGTGTAATGAATCTCTACTCCCTTTGCAGCTAATAAAAAGGGATCGATGCCTTCAAAGGGTGATTCATCCCAATCAAGTGCTTCCACATGCATATGTGGTGAAAAACTCTTTTGTATAATATGGTTTTATTAAAATCACGAGCAGAGCAATTTTATCTCTGTATTTTTTATGCTTAATCCCTACAGAAAGAGAATTCAGAGACAGAAGGCAATGTCTTTTTCAGACTACTGAAAAGGTTGCCCACAGTTTCCCAAAATATTTGTACGTATTAAAAGACTATATTTTAATCTGAAAAATGTAAAATCTGCATAAGATTTTATTTTACAAATGAAGGTGTTATATATTGTCTTTGCTTCATACAGGTAATTACCACAAGAATCTCATTCATAGCTGAAGGTTAAGGTAGGAAGTACCTCTAGAGATCAGCCATGTTCTTCATCCTTTTTATATATTTTGTCTTTAATTTTTTCATTCATTCACAAATTACTGTCCTTCAAGACAGTGTCCTTCAAGACACCGTATGTAGGCAATACAGTGAATTTGAGCAGGAAGTAAATACTTTATTTTCATATGCATGAATGTTAAAATAGAAGTTCCAACCACAGTTTCTTCTCCAATACAGTGAATACTTCCTAGTAATGCACCTTTAAAATAATCTTAATAATAAATTCCAAGAAAAAATGTAGAGAAAAAAAAAATCAACCAAGCAAAATTATTTATTATATATACAATTCAATTTTTCTTAGTAAGGCCTTCTATATCAACAACAATTTTAACTTCAGTCTTCTCATCTAGAAGCAAGACAAGAGCCACAAATACATAGAGTGAAAGAAAATAATGAACTATCAAGTTGTGCATTGAAGAGATTTGGTGAGTGTCTTCCTTATCACAGTTTTAAAAAAGAAAATAACAAGAAAAATATAGTTTTGTATCATGACAGTCCCAAAACGGACTGAGTTTCCATGTGGATGATCAGTCAGTTTACAGCAATTTCAGAAAAGCCCACTGCTACCTCAAAACAAAGCCTCCAGGTTTGTTTGTAAAACCTAAGGCTTTTGTGAGATTTGTTTTCCTAGGTCTGTGATAAACTTACAGTTTTTCTTCCAGTTGTTAACATGGTATGTGCTATGTCAGAGAACCAAATTAAACTGGCTTTTTACAGGTACTCAAAAAACATGATCACAAGTAATGGATATTCATTTCACTTATGCAATACAAGCTTTTATATAGTTGTTTCAGAACTCCTTAGAGTTTTTATTTAACACTTAAGCTCAGAAGTTGTAGGTGTATTTTTTCTTTTCTTTCAAAGAGACATTTCATATAATATTCTCAATCATTTCTCAATAGGAGCAAAGATAGTACTTGTTACATATAAAATGCTAATAAAATGCCAGGCATGAAACTAACAAAATAGACATAAAAATAAAATCTACCCTCTTGAATTGTATACATGTGAAAGTTTTACTTCTCATTAAATGTCTTTCACTGTTTTAAACCACCTGTATTTTAAGGGGTCTTTTCTATTAAATATAAAACAAAGGTTTACAATACTTGGAGTAAAAACTGCATCCATAATTCAGATAAATACTTCTAGGTGAAAAATTAATATCCAGAAGAACTGTTCCAGCAAACAAAACATCTTATGGGATAATTCTGCTTTATTTTACATTATTCTAGATCTCAAAAATTGTCACCAGTGTTACCTGAGTGTATCAAATTTCAAATTAATGCATTTGAGAATATTTGATTAGGATATGAAAGACATGAAAAGCAAAAAGAATATTCAGAAGAGTAAAAATAAGAAACAAAGGGTCTAATCTGGAATCTGTTTGTTAATACATATTGCTGTCTAAAAGAGAGCAGAAATTACATTAGTGTTATTGTTGTAGTGTGTTATAGGCTTATTCCTTCCTGTTTACTGCTGCACTGGATGCCTTAAGGCTTAAATTTACTGTAAATCCAAGTTGCTGAAGTAGGCATTGACTGCGTCTCTTGAAACCTACCTTCAGGGATCTGTGCATACCCTCAATGCTTACAAGATGGATTTGTAGCTTCAAGCATAAGACACGTAAGGGGATCTGAAAGCAGGATGGCCACACAGGTGACGTTATGTTCTGGGTAGAGCGAGTTTAGGAGCTGCGTGCTCTCTTTGCGCCCCCTGACGACCAGACCATGCAACTTATTTAGAAACTGTTTCAGATAGCGCATGAATCGACAAAACATGAAAATCAGTAAATTCCAGTAAAACTTTAGGATGATAATAACATACTAAATTAAAAAAAAAAAAAAGTAAATCATTAAGTGGAAAAAGTAGATGTTAAAAACCTGCAAAAATATAAGAAATATGATCCACTTAATTTTTCCATCTGACTGATGTGGAAATAATAGCTATTTTTCAGTGACAAACTGAAACAGAAAAAAATCCAATAATAATAACTTGTATCAATATTTTTGGTTAAAAAGAATTTTTTTTAAAAAAAAAAAAAAACATGTTTGTACTTGTATCAAAATGAAAACTTGTTATAAGAGCAAGGGAAAAAAAAAAAAAAAAAAAAAAAGGGCAAAAAATTAAAAAA
>NW_010322676.1:13387-17627 GCF_000700745.2 Antrostomus carolinensis
TAACAGATGCTTATTTAAAATATTGAAAAATCTGTTTAAATTTTATACCTATAGAAAATAAATTACTTCTCTCATTGTCTAGCTGTCTTCTATCCATCCAGCTGTTTTATTGTAAACAGGTAAACTGTTAATCTCTTTTCTTGAAACCACTACCAATCCTGTGAGAAGAAAGTCATAAATGGTTTCGGCAGTTTGAATATTCTATGCAAAGAGGAAAGAGTTTTAACAGATACAGTTTACCTTAGGGTACCCTCTAGACTGAAAAAGCTCATATTTTCTTTTTTTTTTTTTTTCCAAAATGTATCATATAAAGGAATATTGTTACTTATATTATTGTCTCTTTAGTGTTCTCTGCACTTCTAGCCTGAATAATGTGTTCTCTAAGGGCCCAATTCTGCAAATATTATTGCATTTGATTAATTTTACTTTCATATTTAGTCCCTTTGAAGTCAAATGCATCAGGAAGATGAATGCAAGTAATCGTAACATAGACATTTGGAGAATCAGGTCTGGAATTTAAATACCATAAAGTATGTTGGTCTGACTAGTATAGGAAATATTTGTTTCCACTTGAAAACACTAATTTGAAACTTCTAAATTGTTTAGGACTCAAGGAAATTAAATAAATTACTAACAGTGGGAAAAACCTTTTTGAACTGTATGAACAATTTCTGTGTCTTTAATACTCTGATGTCTGCTGAACACCTCCTTAAGCTCTCTTTGACATAAAATAGAGTTAAGTACATCATTTGGGAAAACAAAATGAAAGCCATTATCCAGAGGCTGATGTTTCTTTCAAACTAATAGATGAGGAAGAAAACTTGGCTTTTTCACTTCTTGCTAGCATTTGGTAATTCCTGATTTAAGGGACAAATAAAATTAGTAGGATTTAATGTAATTTTGTAGTATGGTACATTTTTTTTTTCTTCTTTTATCTTCACAGTTCTGCTTAGGTAATTTAGAGAATTCAGAGGCTTATTCTTCTATAATACATATTCTTTGAAGACCATATAAACATGGATTTTCCCTTAGTATTTTATTCACAGCACTTATATAGTGTTGTATGTTGAAAACTCCCATTTCCATTATTAACTTTTCTTCTGTGAATTATATATTAATGTTGACTGAACTTTTATTTAATGACAATAAAGGAATTTGATAGGTTTTAATGTTGGGTTGGGTTTTTTTTGTTAAAATATTATAAATGTATAAATGACTGCAATAGTAATTTTTTTACTGGAGAAGCATCCTATATATACATACATATCTCTATATAAATACCCACACATATATAGATATATATACACACATCTATACATACATGCATCATTTCTAAATTGCGCACCACCCTTAATGAGGAATAGCTGTGGCAGAATGTGACTGCATCTTAAATATTAATGTTTTGTTTATTTAATCCGTACATTGTATTTTATGTCTTCTAAAAAAAATAGTACTTTCACCACTATTCTATTTTCAGCCCGTTGTCCTCCCCAGTAATTACTGTTTAGGAAACACATACAACACAGTTCCTAGTGGATGTAGCTGATTTGCAAAAATTGTCTGTGGGAAGCACCTTTCAGTGCTATGACAAGCAATCAGCTAGCAAAAGACCTCTGAAGTAAACTGTGAATGAGATGATATATCCACTAGCTACAATGCAGTAATAGCTGGAAAGTCTATGTATCTGGGCTCTGACCTCTCTGCAGAACTTAACATCAGTTGACGGAATGTTACTTCAAGCATAGTGCTTACTTGGTCTTGTTGTCTTCAATATCTTTCCACTAATCATCAGTGCATGCAAAAGACTTGATCTTCTCCATGTACTTCTGGAATAGAAGTCTGATGACCTTTTCCTTCTTTAGTTATAGCACACAAAGTTGAGATACTGAGTTTATTGTGTCATGCCAAAGAACTGGATTTTTACTGGCATCTTCTCTTATTGACAGCTGTGTTTTAGGGCTCAACTAGGGCTCAACATCAGACAAGGATCTTGTGACTACTGTACTACTTCACTGTGCCTACTTCCTACTCCTTAAGGAAGGCCTCACACATACAGTTTCTTCTTATCTGCAGACCTAAGCAGGTTTTCCTAATGACATCATCAAAATGTAGTGATTAAAAGGTCATACTCTACCTTAGGACCAATAGCAAATGAAGTACTCTAGGGTTCTATCCCAGGACTGTCCCTGTTTAACATATTTTTTAATGACCTGGAGGAGGAACTTTCTTGTCAAGTTTGCAGATGATTACAAATTGAGTAACCAGTCAATAAGCTTGAGGTAAAAACTGCTATTCAGAGGGACTTTTACAGGCTGGAGTAATAGGTTGCTGGGAACCTTATGAAAATCAATCAGGACAAATTCCAAGTCCTCCTCCTGGGAAGGAAGTTTCCCCTGCAATAAGAGGCTGGAGCCTGACTGACTGGGGAACAGATCTGCAGAGAAGAACCTGAGAGTGGTGTTGGATAGTAAGCTCAGCATGAGCCTGCCGTGTGCAGCAACCAGGGCTGTACTATGCAGGGCCAGGAGGTCAAGGGAAATGGCGGCACCCATTTACCTGGCACTCATTTTACTGTATTTACAGCACTGTACCTGGTTTAGGGCTCCTCTACTCGAGAAAGACATCAATAGACAGGGGTAAGTTAAGTGGAGGGCCTTCAAGCTGGCAAGGGGCTGGAACACTACAAAAAATCATAGAATGTTGTGAGTTAGAAGGGACCCACAAGGACCATGGAGTTCAATTCTTGCCCTAGCAGAGGACAATCCCAAGATTCCAACCGTGTGTCTGAGGGCATTGTCCAAATGCTTTTTGAATGTTGTCAGGCTTGGTGCTATGACCACCTCCCTTGGGAGCCCGTTCCAGTGTGCCACCACCCTCTGGGTGAAGAACCCTTTCCTAATGTCCAACCTAAACTTCCCCTGGCAGAGCTTCCTGCCATTTTCTCTGGTCGTATCATTGGTCACCACAGAGAAGAGATCAGCACTTAACCCTCCTCTCCCTGTGTGAGGAAGTTATAGACCACGATGGGGTCTCCTCTCAATCTCCTCCAGGATGAATAATCCAAGTGACTTCAGCCTCTTCTCATACAGCTTCCCCTTTAAATCTTTCACCAATTTAGTGTCCCTCTTCTGGACACTCTCCAGTAGTTTTGTATCCCTTTTATACTGTGGTGCCCAAAGCTGCACACAGTACTCAGGGTGAGGCCGCACCAGTGCAGAGCAGAGTGGAATGATCACCTCCCTCGACTGGATCGCAATGCAATGATTGATGCACCCTGGGTCACAGTTGGCCCTCTTGACTGTCAGGGCACACTGATGGCTCATGTTCAACTTGCTGTTGACCAGAAACCCCCAGGTCCCTCTCTGCAGGGCTGCTCTCCAGCCTCTCATCGCCCAGTCTGTATGTGTGTCCAGGGTTGCTGTGTCCTAGGTACAAGCTGGTCTGAATTCAGAGCTGGCCCTTTTTTGAGCAGGACACTGGATTTAGATTACCTCATAGAATCGTTGAATTTTTTTGGTTAGAAAAGATCTTTAAGATCATTGAGTCCAGTCTCCTGAAGTTCTTTCCAACTTGACTTTTTCCTATGATCCTGTGAACCTATGATATTTATAGCATCATAATTCCTGCCTTGCACCACTTCAAAAAGAATTTATATGATTATTGTATGTGCCAAAAAAAGGGAAATAATGATAAGACAAAAAATACTTTCAGAAACCTCTTGAGATATACAAGTTCCATACTGTGTTTTCAGTGATCACATAATTTTTGGAATGTGAGAAACTTATTCCTTCTTCTTTTTGGCTGCTCTGAAGGTCAGTCTAGAGTTGGGGAGGTTTTACTCCTTCAAAAACCTTCCTGGCACTGTTCTTTTTGTAATTATTATATACATATTAATCATAGAATCGCCTGGTTGGAAAAGACCTTTGAGATCATGAAGTCCAACAGTACCTGTCCACTACTGAACCATATCTCTGAACATCTCATCTACCTTTCTTTTAAACACCTCCAGTGATGGTGACTCAGCTGCCTCCCAAGGCAGCCCATTCCATTGCCTGGTAACCCTTTCAGTGAAGAAGTATTTCCCCATATCCAATCTGTATCTCCCTTGGCACAACTTAAGGTCATTGCCTGTTGTTCTATCACTAGTTACCTGGGAGAAAAGACAAATACCTGCCTTGCTACTACCTCCTTTCAGGTAGTTGTAAACAATGACAAGGTCTCCCTTCAGCCTTCTCTTCTG
>NW_010322677.1:0-23341 GCF_000700745.2 Antrostomus carolinensis
TATATATATTTTTAACCAGTTTGAGTAGGAAGTGGAGTCATTTTGTTTTTTGAGATACTGGTCAAGTTTCATGAAAAACACTACATCATCCCTGAAACAAATAACTCTCAGCTGGCCTTTGACGTGGATGGTATAAGAGCTTGTCTGAAAAATATCTGGATTATCTTTTTCTCTATTGAGTCTATACATGCATATTTATATCTACATGTATGCACATACTGCCAACGTTTTGAGAACAACCCCTTTCAAGAAGAGCAAGAATGCCCTGGATCTGCAGCAGA
The DNA here is from genome assembly GCF_000700745.2 of Antrostomus carolinensis. Classification (NCBI taxonomy): domain Eukaryota; kingdom Metazoa; phylum Chordata; class Aves; order Caprimulgiformes; family Caprimulgidae; genus Antrostomus; species Antrostomus carolinensis. Next base: position 282 of record NW_010322677.1, read on the forward strand.
GCAGAGCTGGGCTCTCAAAGGGAAGATGTACCATCACAAACTCCATCATTCTGTACTTGCTGGGGAACTCCCAGTGACCCCAGTCAGGACACTCACAGTGCCACACCAAAGCCAACCTTACTGCAGAGCCTGAAACATCTACCACAGTTTCCAGTGTGGACTGTGACACTGGCTGTTCTTTAACAACTACATATCTTCATTGACTACTTGCCCCATTAGTCCTTCATGTCCTAATTTATCTAAACACAAAAGCAGAAATATATATTCATCTGTTAGGAGCTAAGCAATTTCTTGAAAATAAGCAATTTCACAAGTATCACAAGTAGAGCTCCAGGAAAGGAGCAATATACTATACAGAAAACTGTGACGATGATTAAAGAGAAGTTGTGAGCAGACAGCAGTTCCATGTCTCTGTCATGGAGAGCTGGAACTGTCCTTGGAACTCCATTCCAATGACTGAACTTTTCAGTGACCAGGGTAAGAAAAAATCATTATGAAAGCTGTACATTCCCGACATCATCTGATCTCCAAGATAGACTCAGATTGGGACCTAAGGTTCAAAAGAAAAATCGGGCTGGGGAATCCCTTTGTTTCTTACACTTCCCAAGTAACACCCGAGAAATGTAAATCAGTTAACTATTTTTCTTGAGAAAAGCAAGTACAACAATTCACTAAAACCCATCAAACATTCAAGTAATCTTCTCCTTGGAGTAGTAAGAATTAAAGTCAGGGGTAAGCATTTAGGAGGAACATCCCCCTCCACTCCTCCTTCCTCCATAAGAAAGCAAACAGAAACAGTTATTGACAGTTTTTCCCACCTAGTCTGATGGGCTTACTTCAAAGGGAAGTTTATTTTTGCAGGAACCAAAGTTCCACCAGTAGCTCTGCCAATGCATAGCTCAGTTCTTCTTGCATTCACACTGATATTATTCTGTAGGAATTTCACTAGGTCTATAGTATCAGTCTTCAGAGGACACATTAAAACTAACCTCCCACCATAAACACCTAAACTTTTCCCTTCTCTATTTAAGGGAACAAAACTGGTACCATTATTATAAAACCAGCACCTTCTTCTCTCCGTATTAAACACAGTAATTTGGTCTGAACAAGGAGATTATTATTATTAACATTATAATTTACAGGCCATTACATCTTTTTCTCAGCAGCATTATCAGTTTGTTCTTAGGATGAGTTACCCTTTTCGTTTTACTAATCTTTACTCATAAAGTTTATCTGAAAATCTATCACCTACTACAATGTTTGCTTTCTGCTCTCTTCAATAAAACTCATGTTCAATACCTCAAAGATCTGTATAAGCTCTACTGCTCCCATGCTGTCGGTGCCTCTGCTCCAGAGCAGAATGCAAAATCCAGAGTTTGGTGCTTTGGAAAGTGAAGAGTTAGACAGATGACACTAAGCCAATCTAAAAAATCTCACAGGCCAAAATGAAAGTCACTCAGCAGCATGCAGTACACAGTACTAAAATCAAAAGGATGTATCCCCAAACACTGTCCCTAGGGATTTAGGGGCTGATTGGGATAGGTAAAGTGCTGCTGCTCTCCTGGGATTCAGAAACTAAAATCCTCTCCTGAGTTAGGAGAAATTAGGAGGAATCACCTTTTAGAAGCTGTGGATAGATAATCTGCTGGCCTGTTCTTCCCTACTACTTCATACCAACTAGAAAAGCCAGACACTGGACAATGGAGATTCAGGTCCCTCTTTGCAGAGGGGTTTCAAGCCTGTATTTTCCACCATGCAGGACAACCTCCTGGGTGGTAGGCTATCTGCTTACCAAAACTTGATCTTCATTAAGCAAAGGGGACAAGGCTAATTAACTCTTGCACTGTAGTAGGAATCCTGAGGTGTAGCCCAGACCAACTATGTATGTAGTTCAAACACTCTCTTAAGACGCAAGGGATTGAGGTTTGAATCCCTTATGCTGAAGAGGACAGCAAACCCATGTCTCCCATTTCTCAGCAATGACTCTAACACGTTGAGTCAAAAAGGTGAGCACACTACCAGTTTACTTATGTATTTTAAAAAGAAAGTAGCTATTTAAATTATTTTCCATGAGCTAATTCACATTCAAGTTCTATGCACACTACTAGATGAAGATCTCTGTAGGGTCTAGGTACCTCTACAATTTAATGCAGCATAAGCAAAGTACTAAAACCACATTTTTCAGAAGAAAGTACTTCTGTTCACATGTAGAACAAGAAGAGTAGGCACCTAGGAAACTTTCAAATTAAAAGGAGAAAACCTCATGAATTTAGCTTGAATTGATAGATGAATTTTAGACATACAAACAAACATCTGTGGGTCAGGGGCAGCTAAATTAGTGGTTTTCAGTTTGGCCCTAACTCCCTCCAGACACATTAATTTATCGATCTCAAAATTTCTTTGTTATTCATTATTACTAACATTTTTATAATACAGAAAAAACATAACATTAAAGATTTATTTTTTTTTTAACAGGATAATCTAGGAACTTTTAAAGTTGTTCTAAATATTCTTATGCTCCTGAACCACACAGATAGCTTCTCAGACAAGAAAATAAAACACTCAAACCTGAATTCTAAATTTTTCCAGGAAACATGACAATTCAAAACTGAAGCCACTGCAAGTAGAACAACAAAACAGAGGCTCAAAGTTTTACTGCAGTAAATCTGCCCTATAGGGAAATACCTTAGATTAGAAAGCAGCATTCATCCCACTCTGATTTTTTTATACATCTCTGCAGGAGTTTCCAGAAATAAAAAAGACAAAGAAATTAAACAGTTCAGTTAATTTAGTGCTTTACAAAAAAAATGGAAATATATTACCAGTTCTATCATGCATCTTCTGAAACAAAAATCAAGAAAAAGTGAATAAGGCTTATTTAGCATGGTATAGAATAGGAAAAGGATTAACCAAATTGGGAATTAGTAAAAACAAAACCAGCAGTAATCACTGCATTGAGGACAGAGAGACGGAGACATACGTTTGTTAATGAAAACAATAGCATCATGATATGTCAGATGCTGAACTAAACCAATTTCAAATAAGAAAGAAAATGTCTTACAAAGCTGAATTTGAATGTGTGTCTTGCAGAATAAACTGTCATGCAAGACTAGGCACTCCCTTTTTTATTGTGTAAGTTGTCTGGGAACTGTACTGCACTCCAAAATACAAACATAATATCCCACTGTGGGATTAGCATTTTGCCTTCAGCAGTGGTAGCAGATTTCTCTTCTCAGTATATATTAAGGTTTTTTTTAATTTGTCCTACAAAAAACCCTACAACAATAACTAAGAGCTGAACTTGTAATGCTGATTCAGATGTCCCTCAAGCTTCAATTCCACTGGGCATCAATGAGGAGCAACAGAAAGATAAATATACTCACCACAGTATTTTCATACAAGGAAGGAGATAATTAGAGAAGTGGAACTATTATTACTAAAAATACCTAAAGAACTAATTTTAGGCTCTAACTGATGACCTGTACCAACAGGACATCTCAGGTAAGTAAATACTTTCTTTGTATTTACATTCAACACCAGAAGTGTATTTTCCTGCTCTGTTTCACTACCACAGGCCTAAGCATCCAAAATACTTGTAGACAAAATCTCTGTCTAATTTCTACAATTGTTAAATATAAATCACAAAAATTGAAAAATTATATGAATAAACTCTTGGACAGCATACGTTAGTAATTGCAATTGTCGAGACCTAATCAGTTTCTACCAGATGTTGGGATACTGAAACGACAGAGCCTGAAAGGGGTTTCAATTCATTTCTTCTCGTTATCAGTAACAAAACAATAGTTTCTGCTCTCGTCATGACAGCACATCCTCCTTCACATCCTCCACCAGCAACCGCTCTAAGTTAGAGTACATAGAGAGACTTAACCTAATTATAAAGCAATAATAAACAGATTTTTACAAGACATTAATCTGTCAAAGGGAAAAAAAATATAACAATGTAAACCCAAAAATAAAACTCATGGGAGAAGAAAAGAAAAAGAGAGGCCCCTACAAGGACGAGAGAGAAAAAAAAATCTAGCACAAATCAATTGTGTGAATTTGTAACATCTCCTTCACTCCTCAAATTGCCACGAAGGAACATGGCATGCAGAGTAAATTTTCCAGCACTGATCCTCAGCACCAGTGAATCCAGCTAATCATCCAGAGTCAATGTAGAAGAAGATAATGTACATTTTATCTCTTATCAGGGCAGGCCATCTTCCAAACAAGGCCTGTTAAACTGTCAGATTTATTATAAGCCTAACAAATGCAGTTAAAGAATAAATGAGGATTACACCTTTAAAGCTGCTATTTCAATCTGAAAAGTAGCAAACAAAAGGTAAAGTACCATATAGCGGACAATCAGGTAGCAGCACTATGCTACCACCCTTCCAGCACACTAATACATGCATTTAGTGTAGATACAACTGCTAAATATAGAAGTGATTTACTAAACTCACTGTTTTATTGAGTAACAAGCAGCAAAAATACTGTTTACTGACCAAAAATATTACAAGTCAGTGAAAAGTTAGTCAAAAATTTTCTCTAACAGCCCAATTTAAAAATATAGAAAGCTCATATTCCTGTGGTTAATTATAAACTCAAACACACATCCATTATAATTCATATTTTTTTTCCCTGTGAAGTTCTCATGACTAGAAGGTTTCAGTCTCGGTTTCACAATTACTGTTGTACCCCATGTAGCACTAATTTTGGTAGAAGCCAGAGGAAAGTTGGAAGTCACATGCAACTTATGATTCTTAACATTTTTTCCTGCTTATGAACTCTTTTTTCACTGGCTCCATTTCTGAATCAGAAAACATTTAATATTGATACATACAGCAATCTTCAACCCTTTCGAAGAAGGCAGTATTTGCTAGATGCTTTCCCAGGCTTCAAAAGGAAATTGCTGTCGGAGACAGGATAAGATGCCAGATCAGAGGCTGGAGCCACTGAAGCCTAAGGCCAACATTTTATTGGTGAGCCACAGCAGTTCAGGAGGAAGAGTTGCTTTAAGCCCCAGCACCTTTAATTGTAGGACCCATCAGAATCCAAATCAGCTGGTTGAGCCTTGTGCACCATGCTGTGCTCAGAAAAGCTCAGCCTCCTTGCATGGAAACTTTCTCTAGCACAGGTATTTCGACAAATCGAGAAAGACATGGATAAGGGTTTGGGAATGAGTAAAAAAATAGAGGTGAAATCAAGGGAAATAAAAGCAGCAGGAAAGAAAAAAAAAATACTGTATTGTCTGGTAAAATTAAATTAAAGTAAGAGATCCACCACTAAAAAGTTTTCCAGAAAAGAAAGTTAAAGATATATTAAACCATCCTCCTCCACGCCTGGTATACATATAAGCCACATGTTCTACAACCAACTACTATATCCATCCTTCATCATTGAACACCTGAAATTCAGATATAGCCCAAACAAAACAATACCAGCCTGCCAAAATAAGCAAGATGTCAAGATGTCCAATACCTCAGTTGGTGATGGTAACCTCATATTAAAAATACAAATTAACTTATTCAAGGGCATGCTTTTTTCCTGAAACAGCACTACCACTTTCATACCGATGAAACTGCCTAAAATCTTTGCCACCGTACAATAGTCACACAGCATAAAATGAAAATAGAAAACAAGAGTTCTTGAATTGTACAAAAACTGATGTGCACCTGTAGTCTTTTCTACCTGAAAATAACACTTGTTACTTAAAAGATATAATTGTATTTGAAGGAGAGCCTGTTACAGGTAACATTAAAACAAGAGTTATGGTAGTATTTACTAAATTCTACTTTATTCTTCAGCTTCACAAACGAGCACTATGAAAAAGAATATAATTTACTAGCAAATGCCACTGAGCCCGTGTATAAAAGAACAGAAAACTGGCTCCAACACCTACTACTCGCATTTTTGCTCAGTCCACAAAAAGCCGTAACAGACTATAAACAAAAGTTTAAGCTGAAGGCTCCTTCCTCAACAGTATCTTTTCCCTTACTCCCGTGTAATGGCTTTAGAGTGGTGTATTACAGACAGTAAGAAGATGACATATTCCATTTGCAGCCTGAAAGCCAATAATGCTCATGAATTTTTTAGCTGAAAGACACTTCAAGATGCCACTGGGAAGACCGTCTAATAAACACATTAGGCTGCAAATGGGTGGTAGCAGCTCTTTAACACATGCTGTTACAATCAAGTAAATGGTGAACGTTAATGTTCAGTGTTACAGACTGGTATTTAATAGGACTTTCTTTAAAATCCACATAAATCTTGAAGGAAAGAGTTTTTTCTTAGATACTTTTTCAAAACCACAGGGTTGAAAAACTCCCAGTTCTACTTGAGACTTTGCAAAAACCCCTCCAGGCTGACCCCAGCACTGTGAGATGGCTCCTACCTTCTCTATTCCCATAGGCTAAGGCTCTTAACAGAGCCACTCACTCAGCTGCTTACGGATTAGACTACGTCAGCCACCTCTAATATGCCCAGGAATAGCAAGACTAGGCTTTAATAAGACAACAGAGTAAAAGTATCAGAGGAAAAACGTACAATTTTTTTTATATAACATGCATGAGGTTTGCTCCATTTCAACTTTTAAAAAGGAAAAGGTCTGTTTTCACCAAAACATTGTCAAAAAGGACACAGGTGGTACTACTGCAAAAAATTGTTCAAGATTCTGTATGATAATTTCAGGTTTGGGATTCTACCTGTCTCTCGTTACCAAGAATTGTTTCTGATTCTTACTACTCAATGACAAAAGAAATGCAGCTCAATACCACTAAAGTTCTCCTTAAAACACGAGATTAAAAACCAAAATACAATGCCAGAACATTATTTGTATATATGCCAGTCACTCTTGCATCCCTTGTTTGTGGTGGATAGCCAAATTTAAAAAAAAAAAAAAAAAAAAAAAAAAAAGGAAAACATTGGTCATTTTAAAATCACTTAACCTTCTAGGTTGCATCTGATAAGTATCAAATTATGTCTGCAAAAATAATAACCCTCCAAGCATTTTCATGGAAAAGTAGTTCTCCAAATTCCCACGTTTACTTAATCTAGAACTTTTCTTATAGTTCACAATTCTTAACAACTTTACTTATGAAACTGATTTAGAAGCACAGTATTTCAAATCTACAGTGATTTAAAGTAAAACTTTGTGAATAGCATATCTGACAAATGAAGCAAATCTAACATTGGAAAAGATAATAATATAGGAAAATTTGTATTTAAATAGCTTTCATTTCCAGTTGATGGTACTTCTGGAACAGTGAGTTAATCATATTTTAACTCTTATTGAATTCTCTCTGCTGATCTCAGTTTCAAAACTGCTATTTGTCCACTTCAATTCCCACACCAAGTTTCCCCCCAGGAAACCACCAAAGAGCAAGGGAACCAGAAGAGAAAGAGGGAAGAGTGAAACAACGCTCTCACAAGTATAGGGCACCATAATAAAACTCAAATCCAATAACATTTTCTAATTTCATAAATATAACTGATACGAATGTACACATTACTTACAACATCAGTAAGCTTATACAGTTCATTGAGATTTTCAAGATGCCTATCTTAGCAATGAGAAAAATACGACGAAGGCATTTACGCATCTCTCTGGCATGGGCATGCCTACATTAGGATTTAACTCCAGGTAACTGCCTGTCAAATACCTGCCTGTCAGTCTGTTTACTTTAGATAAAACATATTCTATTAATAAAAACCTCAGGAAACTGGTTCCATAAGGGTCAAAAGCAAAAAGAAGAGGGTGAGCCAGAGAGAATAGCATGGCATTTCCGCATCAGTTGTATACAGTAATACATGGAGTTAGCAAACCACCACACCTATAGAGTTACTGAACCCACCACACGTGAATCTGAGTTCCAGCACTTATCAACCTCAGTTTCAATGACTTCACACAGCTAGAAAAGTGTCAGTCTTCCTGGTCACTAGGATCAACTTAGCACCTTTATGTGGTCATATTACTCAAGAGCTACCGCTCAGGTGCTATGTGATGTGCAACCCAAGCTTGCACTGTAGGCTCATCAAGAGATGCTTATGTTGTATACCAACTTTGATAGTCCTCACCTGATCATCAAAACCATGTTCCTTTAGTCCCAGAGTAGATGCTGTTACTGAAAACACATGATTTTCCTGAAATTTTTGCTGCACTTTAGAAAGCACAGCTCTACGTATCTTCTCTGGTGCCTAATCAAAAATTAAACTCATGGTTCCTACTTTCACTTAGCTGCAGCACTAAGAGGGTTTGTTTTTCTCTTCTACCCAACCACTTATTACTAGGAAGCATGTTGAATCTTCAGGTCATTATTTCAAGTGAAAAATACCAAGCACTGAATTAAAACTGGTTTTCAGCAAGTGTAGATAAATATTATCTAAAGCACTTCTACACATTTTGGCATTGTTATCACAGTGAATGAATAACCTACTCCACACATACCTACCATATACATCCATATACTCATACTCTTCTAAAATACTGAGATGGTCTCATGCAAAAATTTAGTTTAACAGTGTATAACAATAAAGTTTCAATTTAAGAATCAAGAATTCAACCTTCTTCATTCCAGAAGGTTGCCAGTTCACAACAGACCAAAGTCAAACATAGCTATATTCAAGCTATATAAACACCAGTACCCAGGTCCACAAAGAGCCATGGCCATATTAATGTTAACAGCTGCCTACAAGGTGAATTCCACTTCACGCTGATGAACTCTGTCCGTCAGGGATGTGGCCAGTGCCCATGTGAGGTTCAGAACCCTGCACCACTTCTTCAAATTATATACCCAAGTTATCTTCTTCAGTTTGGTGCCTGGTTTAATCAACCTTTCTGCCTTTGAAATACATTTAGAGCATCTCCCCTGGAAAAGACAGCATCCTCTCCAGCCTAAGGTGGCTTACCTAAGCCCTGGTCCCAGAGGGTGCCCTGGTGACAAAGATGTGGTCCTAGTTACTATGGGAGAGACTACACGGGGTTTGGTCCCTATTTCTATCCTATATCTGCATGAACAGGTAGTTCCCCCTCAGCAGATGCTTCATGCTGATACTGGTACCCATGCCAGTATCATGCATTTATACTGGAGCAGCAGCATAAAAGTTGGGAAGTAGAAAAAAATAGTATTATTCTTTTCCAATTAAACTTTGAAGAACAATCAAGTTAATACAAGTTTTTTGAGAGAATACAGCAATATGCATAACAGATCATACTTGTATCATCACCCAAGATGCAGACTTAGTTTTGTATCTCTATATATGTGTTACATACGTGTTAAACTCTTGTGAAAGGCATTGAGAGTACTAATTACGCACATTGCTACCAAGAACAAAAATCAAAACTAATAGAATAAATTATGTCAGAGCCACACAGAAGTATCTTGCAAACACTTACAAAGTACTATTAACTTGATAAAAATTAGATGTCTACAGCAGCCTGTACACCTTAATCAGGTACATTCTTAATACATCCATTAGTTTACAAACTGATCTGTGAACATGAATAACAATTACTAATGACTTCAAATTTCATGTCTGTGTCAGTCTTTGTTCATACTCCTCCATTTTAGTAAAATACAGCAACTAGCAATAACAAAAGAAGAGGGAAGTTTAATTGTAATTTTTAAGCATTTAAAAGGAAAACATAACTCACAAAAATCTAGTTATTTTAGTTAGTCAACAGACAAGAAATAAAACCTTGTGGACACAAGCTTGGTACCCACAAGTTTGTATACATACACACACATATATATGAATACAGACTATGATCAAACAAAACACACATAGGAATGGCTCTATGAGTCAAATCAAAGAGACATTTAGTTAGCGACTAGTCTGTCATGGAAGCTAATAGCAGATGCCTCAGAAAAAAGTACAAATGATCCTTCCCCTGATACCTCCTCTGTCTGTTTCTGATAATCAGTGGTTCAAGCTTAGCTAAGGTGTTGCTGTCCCTTCTCCCCCCTCTGAACCAATTGTGCTAAATTCCTTCTTAAATCCATATATACATTTCGCCTCCACAGCTCAGCTTTCTGATTACAATTATGTGGTTATTCTGTAGTAGTGTGCTAACAAATGTATTCAATTTATTAATTAAGTAGATTCTGAGAATCAAAGCTCTTTTCACACCTTTCCTCATTTTTTCCCTGTTACTAATCTAAATAAATAAATAAAATGGCACTGCAAAATCTAACCAGCCAATGGACTTCCCAATGACATTTGTTATTAAATATCATGCTAAGAACTCTGGAGTGAAATGAAGTATTTCAAAGTACTCCTCTAGCTCAGACTTTCCAAGAAGGGGGTTTTTTCTTACAACATAGTATATTCTGCACTGCAGTCATGTCTTCCCTCCTTCCCTGCAGAAGAAATTTACCTCACAGAGACGACAACAAAAAAAGAAAAAAAAAATAATAAAAAAAATAAGAGAGCAACGCCTTTTGAATATTACCAGCATAACCTTGTTGACTACAGTAGCATAAAGAATTCTGAAGAGTGGGTAAACAAAATTACTGCAGTCAAAGACAGTGTTTGAAGCTTTATATATGCTACATATCATACTTCCATAAGAAATTGTTTATGAAAGAAAACACCCCAACTTGAGTTTAGTGAGAACAGGAGCTACCTGAAGAACACAGTGTATACAAACAGCTGATTTTGTTCAATTTCTACCCCCTTAATGTGTCCTAAAAGGCATCAAGCAAATCAAAATGACTGTACAAGTAGCAAAAATCTATTTTTCTACAAAACATAGATGAGAACATTTCAGTAAGCACTACTCTGCCCCCACTATCTTGTTAGATCTTCCGTAATGAAATAAAGGAAGAAAACACAAGAAGCAGAGAGGAAGTTTCATTGTTCTTGTGGCTTCGACATTTGGTGCCGCGAACGTGACAGGTTCTCAAGTCTCTACTCAACGGCACTGCCTGCCCCAGGCCTCTGTATCAAAATGTAGGTATACTGCAATTAAAATAATCAAACTGAGACAGAAGAGAACAAGCAAATAAATAGTGCTAACTTGTCTATGGTTCTGGCTCTGCCCTCACAGCATGAAATAAAGTCTCTTCAAACACATACTACATTAATTTGAAAAACAATAATATTTTCCTTCCCCCTCCTATCTCAAAGTAGCATGAGTTTTTCAAAGTCCTAAATAAAATAAACTAAGGCATTTCCTGTATGTATTTAGTTAATTATTAAATGGATTCTAAGCATGATAGTCACCACCAGTATTTCAATATGAATCCAGGAAAACACACTTTTATCAAACTGCCAATGCACTGCAGTAATGACCGGCTATACCCACCTTCGCCATCCTGTCCTTAACTTTATAGGCAAAATTCTAGAGAAGTTACGATCAGCACTCCTCCATAAATCCAAACACTTAATTTTACCCCTTTTTTTTGCAGTCTGGGATTAGTATTATAGCTGTGAGGTAAAGAGCAATGCTGGGCTCAATGCCGTGTACAATAGGAAAATAAAGCAAACAAAACTGAGCAGGGGTGACAGCATACTATCTTCACATACTACAAGTAACTTTCTATAACCTTTTTCAGGGGATATTATTATTTAGTTAATCTGCAATATTAAATGTTGCCCTCCCAAGGTTAAAAGAAAGGTAAACACTGCCAAGATATTTAATGACATCAGCATGCATAACCATGAGATAAATGCGAGGTCTGAAGATTAACTGAATGTCATTCTGTTTCTAGGATCACATACTTGTAAAGAAAACTATTAAGATTAGAGAACAGAGAAAGTTATATAACAACTATGAACATTTCAATGTGTTTTGTCTACTTAAGCTCTTGTTCAGAAAGAGAAAGCTTTATTGCAAAAATGTCTCAGTCTGACTTACTCTCTACTTTTTCACATGCATAGAAATTACTGAATACTGAATAGTAATTACTGCAATGAAAAAGACATTCTCAGGCTCCACCTCCTCTTGACAGTGGGAAAATATAGATGGGTTTGTGTATTATTCTGGATGCCAGAAAACTCACTTACAAAAATATTTCCTGTGCACTGACTAAGATATATTTAGCCTCATAAACCCATAAAACTGTCACAGACAACCACAAGTACACCTGTAGCCATTAAAAAGGAGAGAAACTACAGAATCTGGAGAATCAAATTCACATTATTTATTTGTACTTGTTATTTAGAAACATTATCTTTAAAATGTCTCTCTCAAAAATAAATTAGCTCTTCCTCCCACTCCCCCAAACCAACACCCTCCTCACCCTCCTCCCCACCACCATCAAGACACCTACGATGCAAACACAGGAGCACACATACGTGCAAAAAGAGAACACTAACAATGAAGTCACGGCACTTCAGAAACACACCTTGTCGTCTTCCAGCCTTTGCAGTTGAAGGCAGAGCTCACTAGTTTTTCTGCGTCTTCAGATCAAGATGTAGATAAATTCCCCATCCATCATACTGGCTTTTTATTAAAAACAGGAGGGAAAAAATAAAAAAAAAAAAAGGGTGGGGGAGACAATTACCAGTAAATATACAGCCTTAAAAATTTCAGCTCTCCATTATCCCAAACCAGTGTTATGTCTTGATGTAAACCAAAGCACATGCTGAGTGAGGACGTGCGCACACAGCAGCTTATCATCTCTGTCATCTGCTTCTAATGACAGCTGACAAACCGGCCACGCTAATCCTTCCCTAACTGCTGATCAGAGAGATCCCCCTTTGACAATCCAGCATGGTGGAGTACTCGAAAATTCCTCCTGCTTCTGTTCTGTTGCTGCTCTAAAAAGCAGTTTCCTTTTCATTGAGATAATAGCCTTTTCTGCAGTCACGTGGCGCCCGGGCTACATTAGCAGAGCTTGATGATAATAGACACAGTAACTCCCCTCCCTCCCTTCTGCTGATTTTAAGGGTACGACTCCGGGAGAAACCCAAACCCAGCACGCCTGAAATAATTTTGCATCTTCCTCTATCAAAAAGCAAATTGTGCTACTGGTAAAGAGGAATATGTGCACTCTCTCTACTTCTTTCACCAAAACTAACTGACAAATAACATTTTTAGGCAGTGCCTTCATGGGGACACACACTGGTCATAAACATGTCATATGAGACTAAACTGAATATTAAGCATGCTTAATGCTGAGTATCTGTTGTGCTAGAATTACTCTTTTTCCTCTAGAGTACTTTATTTTTTTTTTCCTGTAATTCTAGTTCTGCTGCAATACTCTTCTCTAAGCAACATCCTATGGTTCAACTCCTCCCAGCACCCAACCCTCTTGCAAATACAAGAAAGCACAAATAACATATGATTTGCCCTACAACCTCTAGTGTGAGTGCTTCCTTTTTTTTTTTTTTTTTTTTTTTAAAGTAATATCATTTGTCTTGCTTTAGCTTAGTACCCTGACAAACATCTTAAGCATTTTTTAAATACACTGCCCAGTGGGGAAACCTACCTAAGCTTTAGCTTCAGAGTTCCCATCCCTCGAGTGCCATCCCCAGGTGGGTTTGCAACTCACTGTTCAAAAGGTTTCCTACTTGAAAAAGACAAAGTATGCATGCAAACATACTGCTCTGTCCTACCTTCACTGAAATACTTCACAGACTGAAAGCAGAACAAACCGTTCCTTTTCTGCACTGGCACACCGTTTCCCTGTTACCTTGGCACACAGCATAAAGACATCCAATTTATTCCCCCCTGCGTCTGTCCACCTCTGACAGCGCTGGGCAGTGCAGGAGGGCACACACCAGTGTAGCCTTTCAACTGATATTTCAGTGTTGGGGTTTGCAAACTGTTTAAGAAGCTGTGGATGAAGAATCTTAAAGTAACTTTCAAGCCTGTAAAACAACTTTTGCAGCTTCATACCTACTCTTTTCCTATCAGAACCAGGAAACAGCATTATCTCCTTTTCTCCTTCTACTTAAACCAGATTATTCTCCTTAAAGACAACACTGATTATACAATTACAGATTCTTCAGAGACTGAAAAAGTGTTAGAGGCTGTGGTTGTTCTTATGGGAAAATAAGGTGGGAATTGTGAGGAAATAGTGGCCATCCCCATACACACCAACGTTGCCCCATCACCTTTTCTGTTTACTCCTCCCCAGGAGAGCCTTTCTCAGGAAAGTGGCCCTGCCCAAGGTTCTGGGGGCTCTCTGCTCCAAGGCTACGTTCAAAGCTGAGGCACAACCTTTCTGCAGCAGAGGAGCTGGAAATGGAATGTGAATGGGGCCCCTTTTGCAGCAGCATGAAAGCTTTTTTCTACTTTTTCCTTTTCCATGCTTTAGAGAGAATCTGGGAGTAACATCTTAGATCCAGGAGGAAATAACCTGGTTCCATAAGGAGACTATATAATACACTATCTTCAGCAGAACAACATATAACCATATACACTACATTGAATATTTTATTTTGCTAGTTCTTTTTAAGTATTGCCTTCCATCTCAAAGTGCCACACTACACAGAGTGAGCAAAATTAACATTATTTGGAGCTACATATAACTTTAAGCCCAATGGAACAAGAACTGCTTTGCTATCTTAATATTCTTTTATTAAAACAAATTGTCACTTGCATTTTCCCTGTTAATTCCTTAGCTGAAGGAAGGTGCATCAAGCATACTGGTTAAACTGGAAAATGATACAAATGTGGGAAAAATTGTGAAGATTACAGAGAGCATCTCTGATATTCAAGAAATTATATTAATAGACGAGCAGCAGAAGGAAAATAGAGCTTTCACAAGAGCATGTACACAAAATACTTTGCTTGTGAAGTACAAATCTAAGGAAAACATAATAAATGGGAGCAACACATCACACAGATACCAATCACATACCACAGCTAGAACTGTATTGCTGATATTTACAGGAATCATAAAATGAGAAATTCAAAGACAACACAATATGGTGAGCACAAACACAATAATCACAGTGTTAGGGAAGGAATTATGTGTAAATAAAAAGTAGGTAACATAAAAGGGTCGTTGTAGCAATAAAATATGAAGACTGAAAGGAGTGAAAGTGTGCAGATTGGTTAAAAAGACTGCCTGGTGAAGAACAGTACAGATAAAGCAAATGGAGAAAAGGGAACATACTACTGCAGTTCACAGACTGATTCTAAACAGAAAAGGAAAGAAGAAATGAGTGAAAAAATATTATTAGAAAACACCAGTCTGAAAACAAATAAGGAAACATGCAACTGCAAAGGAGGAAAGGCTCTTTGCTTTTATCAGCAAATACATGCTTCCAATGGAAACAACAGAATTGTTGCTTCCTTTTCAATAGTTTCACAGGAATCCTACACATAATTTGGGGATGAGCAGGTGACCTTTAAAGCTAATTCTGGCACTGCAGATTTTTTTTTCATAGTAGGATAAGACAAACATGTTACACAGCAGAAGAGGTTCATTTAAGTTTTCTTCAAGAAATATTTCATTAATACTTCATTTTGTTTGCTCAGCCACAGGTGGCTTCACAATAGATACAGGGAAGCTGTACCTTCAATTAAACATTTACAATTTATGTTTTAACGTGATCAAATAATTGAAATTGATAAACAGAAAACTGCTTTCATTGCATGCATTTCACAGGTCTCTTGAGTTTGTGTTTTCTTTTTCTTCCTTTAATCTCTCTTAAGAAAGAGTGAATTGGACGGAGATGAGGACCATCCAATACCACAACACAATCTGGCGTTATTTGCCCTTCTTACGTACCTGCACCTGAGGCAAGGACTGGTAAAGCAATCCCAAAACATCTTTTCAGTCTTCTTAGTCTCAAAACATGATTTTTTAGTTCTTACTCTCACCCTCTATGCCATATCCAGGAGAATGCAATTCCACCTTCATAATCTCTTCAGTCCTCTCAGTTTGGAGTACCCAAAGGGGTATCATAATACCCAGCTATAGTGACAACCCTTATTTAACCTGTCAAATACCAAGACACTTCAAAATGTGTTAGAAAGATTACAAAGCTAACTCTCTAGGCCTTATTCAAGGCAAGAGGCCACTGACTTTTAGGAAAGCTGACTAGGCAGCATCAAGTACTGCTTGTGAGAAAGACTGGAGGGGCAAAGCTCTCCATTGGCACAGAGAATGAGAAGCAGAAACTACTAGAACTGACTTCCAAGAAGCACAGTAAGTGTACTGCTACTGAGGTCAGGAAGAAAGACAGCACATTGACTTTTCATGTGTTACATTTCAATAAATGTAGAAGCAAGCACAGAGTTTTCAAATATTACATCAATTTTTAAAATTCCTCTATCTGAACACTAACAAAAACGTTAGGGTTTTCAAGTCAAAACTGGAAACCTGTTGACTTACATGTCAATGTCATTAACATTTTACCAGTTCAGGAACTATCCTGCCACTACTTGAAAACTAAGTAGGTTTTTCTTTTTTGTTTTACCAGCTGAGGAAAAATAAATAAGATATTGTAAATAAATCCAGTTTTTCTGATCTTTGCATTTCCTTTTGAGAGACACAAGAATCGTATCAAATGTACTTCCACTGGAATTCAGAGCACTTGGCATTTCTCACAGCCCCTCTGTATTAGCAGTACATATACCTACACTGCTAAGTACCTTGTGACTTCTTTCCATACAAGAGCAATGAAAAGACACTCCCTCCCCTCTCAGTCTCTCAGACATTACTGTTAACTTCTGTTTGCAGTATAAAAACATCCATGCTTCTTGAACACAGCCTACCAAGGCTCTCATAACTCCTTAAGTGTGCACCCAGCCACCCACTCAGAGTATTCAGTGTGCAAGTTTCTGCAATATCTCACTGAAGAATTCAATACTGCGGTGTGTGCTGTATATAGCAATTAAGTTCTGCATGGGCATGTCCACTGACAATTGTGCAGCTTGTTTTTTTTTATTTAATACAAGTTTGATGACTCCTGTTTACTGAGATTTTTGAGTAATGGTTGAGATTTTTTTTTTTTAAAAAAAAGCTCTACTGCTTCACTCCCTTACCATTAGTTAAGAAGGCATATAAGAGAAGAAAAAGGGATTCTTCCTGTGCAATCTGCAAGTGGTCAGCTCCTGGCTCAGCTCTTTCTTCTCCTGCAAACTAAAAAAGGGTCAGATCTGCTGCTCAGAGTCTCTGCCTTAGGGTGCTTGCTGGTGCTCTCTACAGGTTGTACACAGCAAGGTGCTCTCTGGGGAAGATGGGCCTCAACCCACAGAGAGACAAGTTCTCGACAGCAGGTTGCTTCCATCTGCGCTGATGGCACACAAGAGGAACTCAGCACAGGAAGTTGAGCAAGCAGAGAAAAACAGAACCAGAATGGAAATACTACAGAATATAAATAAATGTTGTATTAACACGGTATGTTACATAAATGTAATAACATCTTGTGCTACCATCCATTTTTAACAGAATGTAGATAAATTAATGAAGAGTCCAGGATTTTTTCTTTAAAGAAATGACTTCTGGCTCTACAGAATGTGCCATTCAGTGAATGTATTTTAAAAATCAGCTCAAACTTATTATTTCACCCTATTCAGTACTTATATGGGAAAAGACTTCTGATATTAAAAGGTTCCTCAAATCTCCAGACCCACAGCTGGTAAGATTTAATGGCCGAGATTTAAATTAGACAAAAGTCAGACTAGAAAATGTTCATTATTAATAGCAGAACAAAATCATACTAATTCCTTCAAGGATAAAGTAGGGTTTAGAATCACAGAATGGTTTGGATTGGAAGGGACCTTAAAGATCATCTAGTTCCAACCCCCCTGCCATCAGCAGGGACACCTTCCACTAGACCAGGTTGCTCAAAGCCTCATCCAGCCTGGCCTTAAACACTTCCAGGGAGGGGGCATGCACAACTTCCCTGGGCAACCTGTTCCAGTGTCTGACCACCCTCACGGTGAAGAGCTACTTCCTAATATCTAATCTAAACCTGCCCTCTTTCAGCTTAAACCCATTTCCCCTTGTTTTGTCATTAACTGCCCTTATGAAAAGTCCCTCCCCAGCTTTCTTGTAGCCCCTTCAGGTATTGGAAGGCCGCTATGAGATCTCCCCGGAGCCTTCTCTTTTCCAGGCTGAACAGCCCCACCTCTCTCAGCCTGTCCTCACAGGAGAGGTGCTCTAGCCCACACATCATCCTGGTGGCCCTCCTCTGGACTTGTTCTAGCTGCTCCATGTCTCTCCTGTGTTGGGGGCTCCAGAACTGGACGCAGTACTCCAGGTGGGAAGCACTTTCATGTAGTCTCAGCTAGAAAAAAAATACATTTCTACATGACATCATACAACTTAATCAAGGTAGAGGATTAAGGTAGAAATAATTTGCTGAAATGTCATGGTCTCTGATAACCAGTCAGGGCAGCACAGTGTAATGCTCTGCCTGGCCATAACAACAACACTGTGTGAACTTGGCAAGATTTGATACGTTGCCTGTGGTTTTCCTTGAAACAGAAAGTTGCTGTTGTGTTTAATGCAAGTGGGACCTCTACCTTTAGTTCACGATACAGCAAATTATTCTGCCGTACCTGGTGATGAATACATGTGTGTCTCCACCTAGACATGTCTCTGAAGAGAAAGTTAACATTTACCAGTAAGTCACAAAAGTCTCGTATCTTGTCCATGTTCAGTAGTTGTCTTCTAACTGCTAGTGGCTTGCAGACATTGCTGTGCATTTAGAAAGCCAGTTCCCATGAGCAGCAAGGAGGAAACACACAGAGACTGTATCCTGCAGATGCTGAAACTCTGGGCTTTCACATCCCTCTAAGAGACTTCACTGAAGAAGAGAGACACTACTGATAACAACTTGCTTCATGGGAGAAACTGGAACACAGGGACAGTTGCTCTTTATAAAACTGAGAATAAATAATAAACTAATTTAATACTGCATCATTCACTGTAGCCAAATCTTACAAACTCATCAAACAGCACTAACTCAGTGTAAGTGCTGAATGGCAAACAGTGAGGACTGACCTCTTGTCTTAACTGTGAGGAATTTAGTGCACAGTAAAGCAGAGTCATGCTCCAAATTTTGGTATTATCAAACATCCAGAATATTAGTGGATGATATGAGGTACAGAAGAGAAACTAAAGAAAGTTAGTTTTTCTGTTAAGAGTTTTAAAGTGTTCTGGTGATAATTTCTATCAGTAACAGACAGAATCATTTAAAAAACACTGCTTAACTGAGCCCAAGCACAAATGCTCCTGAAAAGTAAAAGGGCCGTCACAGATAACTCTATTTAATGAGAGAACCAAAAGCCAGAGACTGCAGCCTACGAAGTCAAACAAAAGTGAAAGGAAAAGTAGCAGCAGCAGCTAGAATTTATTTGATTTACAAGAAAATACTTAAATACTCTGATATGAAACAAAAATCAACTTCAGGACAACTGGTTTGTGCTCCTTTTTATAATGAAGTTGATGTGACAAAATTGAGATTTAACTGAGGTTTTGTGAAAATTCAAGAACTTCAAATTTTACTTGATAAGACTAAAAGATAAAAAAACCCCTTCTGCTTATACAACAGCAATCACTGTATGTAGGATATTAAGGAATATTTAAAACAATCACAGTCATGTGTTTTCAGAAATCGGACTTGTTCACTTCTTGTCCAACAAAAGTGTAGGTTTGCTACTAGCACTCTAAAACATGGAAGACAATACACATTTCATCTAAATAAACAGCAAAATTTAGGTATGCAGGTAATTATTTGCAGTAGAAACGAGATGTAATATTCTAACAGAGACCTAATTCTGAGCAGAAATGCTACATTATCTCCAAAAACCCCCAATGTGGTTAGCAGTGATTATTTAAGTCTATGGTAAGAGAGGAAACTGTCAAGTTTTGGGTCTATCGCTAACTCTTAATAGAAAAGTTCAACACACTAAATTCCAAAACAGAAATCTATTTTTCAATCTCAGTTTGTTCTAGGTTTTCCCTAAAATCAATTCCAAAATAGGTGTATATGTATAACTGAAGGGAAAGGCTCAGAAACAGCATACACCTCAATCATTTTAATCTGAAATATTACAGTCACAGAAATATGGAACATAGAACAAATCCTGTCCCATCCTGAGAACTCCACATACACATTTGATGTTATATTGTACATTAACATGAAAAGTTAGTCAGATACAGTCTTTGAAAGTAGATGGCAGACACGTTACAACTGCTACCAACTGCAAAGAGCAGGGCTGACAGATCTTCCCTCAGTGTAAAATTAGCAGCCTCTACCATGTTTGCACATTTCAAATTTTCCTCAAAAGCAGTTATCAAAAGCATTGCTCTAACAAAAATATCAACAACATGGACAGCGTGTTTCATTTCCTTAAAGACTGTGCTTAAGCATGTTGTACTGAAGCACAAGATGATACAAGGTCAATTAAATGGGGAGAAAAGTCAAGTTCAGAAGAATACATGACTGTTTCATTGCTTTGCTTTTGGCAAAGAGACTCTCATCTTTATCTTTCAAAGACATGGTTGTCAATACTCTCATCCTGAAACTACATTACTTCACAGTTCACAAGACTATTTCTTAAAACGCTTAGCAATTCACCCTTAATATGAGATTCATGAGTTATTTAGATTTTTACAAATTGCCTATCCCAGGTTTTTAAGAACTCACATTTTCTAAGTTTCAAGTTAATAACATAGTAATAAATAACAGCGTATAAGCCATTTACCTCCAAAGAAGAAGGTACCCTTCTGAGAAGAGATCAGCCAAGTTCCTGTAATTAACTGTCCTTTCTCCTGTGCAATTTCTTTCCCAAAACTACAGAGAGAAAATAGGTAGGGCACACAACACATCAAGACAAAAAGGCCTGACAGAGAACATTTTGCTGGCAGTTTTAACAGCAGTATGACAAAGGAAGACAGAGATGATCTGTGAAATAATCTGGACGTAAAGTCATATATGGCTTTCAAATTCAAAAATTCAACCACAAGCCAACAGACAACCAAAGCAACCGTGAGAGAACTGATGAGCTCTGTGCTTCCAAAATAGACCTCCACCTGAGAAGCAGGATGCCCCACAGGGCCACCTTCAACACCAGGTGTACAGCCACTACCGCTGTCCAGGGGCATCCAGTCAGCCTTACTTGCTGAGCAACATTTCAAGAACATCTTGTGGTTTTGTCTTATGATGTGCATTTGTATCAACTGATTTACAGAAGACGCTGCGCTGCTAAATTTGACTGGTAAGGCTATGTAGGTCCTGGACACAGGAAGGTTGATTTTATTGCTTATGATGAGAGTTGCAGGTTTGGGGTGGTGTTGTTTTGGATTATCTACACAGACACTCTGACAGCCACTCAGAATTTGGAAACTGCTTCTAACTTAACTCAGCAGAAACAAGGTTCATGGACTTGTTCTCCCAGATAACAGCCTAACAGGGGTGGATACAATATAATTTAAGTGAACTAAGGTCATTAATAAATATTAAATTGAGTTTTGCTCTCAAACTGGAGTGATTCTCTTGATAAGCATGTGTGACACTGTTTGCTGATGTTACTGCTCAAACAAAGTTAAGGTATTAGGGGGTAGCTGGAAGGGGTTTTTTATTATTGAAAGGCCTTTGAAAAAAATTACTTTTTTTTCATTTGTTTTTAATCTTACATGGGAATGGCTGCAACATACAGTGATGACCATCCAGAAATGTAAGCCCTTACAGATCAGCAGACAAAGATATCTAAAGTGAAAGAAATTTTAAAAAAACATGGAAAGAAGCCAATAAAGAATGGCAAATCTATATCCCTACTAGTCAAGAGAGATGTGATTTCTTAAATTACTTGCTGTCTGGAGACTTCAGATTTAACACAATTCTGAATACGCTAGCTGTACATACTATATATAGCATATACTAGTTGGCACTGAGGAGAGGTACACGTGAGAACACTTTTGGAGAGGAGCAACAAGGGAGAGCCCTTCAATGGAAGTAATGAGTCAAGTGTTGGGAATTAAGTAGCAGGGTGAATTAAAATGCCTCAATCTTGGAAAACCAGGCAATATGAGATTACAGCTCCTGACTACAATGTTTTTCTTCTCTACTAAAGCAGGGTTTTAAAAAAACTTCTGTGATAGAAATATTATTTTATTAGTTTAAATATTTCATAATACAAGGGGAAAAAAACAGCAAAGGGAATACTGAGCTGGGTATACCCCTACCTAACACTGACACTAACATTTGCTTTTGCAATGGATATTATTGAGAAAGATAAGGAGAAAGAAGAGGAAGTTATAAAGTACATGTTTAGGTATTAGGTACTTACAAAGTTTCTGTGACACAGGATCCCTGCAATCTTTAATACATCACACTCACTTAATATCTATGATAGATGTAAATTTATACAGATTAATTATCTTTATTAATACATAGTCTGCAGTATGTCAGCCACTTTCAGAGTCAGAGTAGTGGGCAGGTAAGAAAAAATCAAATTAGTAAAATCCTCAGACTCTAGAGCTGCAAAGAGGGCTAGATGAAAGTATATACAAAGAACAAGCAAAATGATGCCTAAAATGTAATGGAAGAGAACCAAGATGGAAGGCAACATAAAGAGAAATATTTCCAAGCAGATGGCTCCTTTTAACCAGACAACTTCCTATGGCCTAAAAGTACAGTCTTCTAAACCAACTGTATTAAGATATGTAGAAGCAATTTTCCTTTAAATAATTCTATGAAAAATCTCTTACTTGGGCAAAGCACTGCTTCCCTTCTCCAAAACAATTTTCTTTCTAGTAACATCTCCCCAGTCTCCCCAACTGGACATAATTTCAGCTGTAAAATTGTACTTCATCCAATAGTGCACTAGAGAACCAAAGTTATCCAGGAGTCTGTTATCCCCAGGGGAGTTTTAAAATCTGTGCAAGAACCCTCTTGCCTCTATTGTCAGTATTAGAAGTCTGGACCTATCCCAAATAGTTAAAGGCTCTTTTAGATTTAGCTGGATACAATTCTGACCTAATATTTGGACTTGGATTAAAGGCCAAGCACTTTAAGTGTATGCTAATATCATGGACCACAATGCTAGATGGTAATTTAAGTGTGTTCTGCTGAAGACCATTCCTGAAACCCTTTCAAAGGCCAAAACTGATACAGATAAACCCAATTATTAAAGCAGAATATCTCAG
>NW_010322677.1:23361-50197 GCF_000700745.2 Antrostomus carolinensis
TGTGCTAGTTACCTACTGATTTCCAAGTACAGTTGAAGATGTTCACATTGAAATGTAAAGCCCCAAATGGCTTGCAACATGCCTATTCTTGCTTTCTGTATGTTTTATAACTATATCCACCTATATATGTGTGTGTGTATATTTAGCTTATCTTGAATAATATATACCTAAAATAATAAAATAACTACTATAAATAGTAAGCAGAGAACACATTTTTTCCCCCTTCTATACTTTGGTGACAAGTAGGGCCAACAACAAAGCCTAGGAAACATACTTAAAGAAAAATCAGTTTCTTTCAAAGCATACCGCTGGTATTTCAGTTATTATGAAATGGATCATGGCTATGACTGCTAGTAATCACCTGGAATTCAAGTGATTTGTTACCCTGTAGTAACCCTCCCACAATTCTGATGACATGAAATTCTAATTCCCTTACTTCAAAATCCAATCTTCCCCCACATCTGACTATTCTTTCTAATCTTCTCATATTCATTCTTTATTTTTAAAATGTTTATTATTTTGAAATCTGCATTTGCACTTGTCAGAGATGTAAAAAGCTAGGTATTAACACCTGAAACAAATTCCTTGGAGATACCAGAGTTTCAATATTATCACATAGTGGTACACATAAAGATTACATTAGATTCCATAAGACAAATACTTCTCTAGGTATAGCTCTGAAGGTCTGACTTCTGTTCTCAGGGGAAAAAGGAACAGACAAGATTTCTATAACCCTACAGTCTGCATGCTGTGCATGTCATGTAGCAATACATAATTCATCTTTTGACCTTATGGGATACCTTTTACTCATGGATTTCAAAGAGCTTTTGCAAAGGTGGATATATGTTTTATTATCTGCAGTTTATAGATCTCAGAACGGAGAAATAAATGACCTATTCAAGGTCATTCAGTAAGCCAGGTGTATTTAAGTGGGTAGTACTAGGCACACTGCCTTTTCACTCAGGTTGCAACTTATGATGACGCTATGAAAACAGTCAGATACCACCTTGAACTTCAATGATAATCACAAGAAAGCACGATGGATGTTAGCTCTTTCACAAATACAGAAGTTTAAACATATTCTATTTATAGAGGAAAAGGGAAAAAAGTTACTAACTCTAGGAATGCAGTACCAGGACAGTAGAGAAATGCCCCAGAATCATCTTGTGCAACCACTCTGGGAAGGACACTGGCTCCATGGGCAGAGCTGTCAGGATCTGCTGAACAGAGATCAAAAAAAGCTGTCCTCTTCCACAATGATAATTTCTTGGAGATCATACCACATACCAGACTGAACCTGAAGAAAGTAGTAGTAGTTGTAGTATACTCTTCTATGAGTTGTACAGAAAGGTACTTCAGCAGATTATTTTCTGATATTGATTTTATGACACCTTGTGAACAGTACAAGCAGAAAATAATTGATTTTAGAAAGAATGATTCTACTTACGGTAGCATTACCAGAAGATGGTATGCTACTAGGATTTAAGTTATGTAAAACAGAACTGAAGCACCTTTAAAGTTCTAGGAAGTCTAAGATACTCTTTTATATTTTTATGAGCTAAAAAGTGGTGTTTTCTCTAGTGTCAACATTTTACTTTAACTTCTGAAAAATACTTTAAATAAAAAATAAGCATGCAAAAAGCTTTGTATAGAAAACGGTTTAATTGCAACCCTGAACTGATTACATAAATACAAGAATATTTATAAGAATGTACCATTGTGGGAAGACAGTTTATTTGTTAGTTAACTCCACAGCAATAATACTTTGGACTAAATACTTAATCCTGCAATTCTCTCAACTGTCCTACCTAACGTTAAGTCCAAGGCTCCATTCATGTCCTTAACTGTAAAGATTAGGTGTAAATGCTTTCTTGGAGTAAGACCAGAATGTTCTTTACTTTTCAGGATGGAGTCCTTATGTTGTCTCAGACTGCTGAAGACTTAGAAGCCTATAATATGCATAAATTATCTGTTCAGCTGCCCTCTGAAGTGCAGTAGTAGTAGGACCCAAGGTCCTTATGTCTTAGCCAAGAAAGATAACAAAGAAATAAGCCTTTGTTTTTCTTATGTTTGTTTCTTTTTCTTTTTCCCCCAAAGAAAGAACGTATTATAATCTGACACAGAGGGAGCTTACTCTCTTCAAATAACATGACATTTATACAAACCAAAGATTTATATTTTACAGGGGGGAAAAAAAAAATTATCACCACTGTTATCACTACTTGCTTATAACAACTGGTAGTAAAACACCATTTCATAAAAGGTTAGCACTTCAAAGCTAGATTTAACTAATGCACCGTTGGAATGTTTCCTTTACAGAAAACAAGCTTTTAAAAAGACAAATAAAATAAAATAAAATAAAAAAATTCACAAACCACATGCAGTCCTTATTGTGCATGTACTAAAATGAGGTAAACCCAAAACCTGGCTATTGACAAACAAAAGTATCATTGTTTAAAAAACCCCCCAAAATCCCCCAAAAAACAACACCACCACAAAATAACAACAAACCACCCTGATTTTTATTATGCGAGCAGAATGAAATGGAGTTAAGAGACATACAGCATGCACTAAGGAAAGACAGATTTGTCAGAATTTTCCTGGGATTAATTAAAGGCAAATCATTTTAAAACCCTCTCTTCTTCCCAAGCCTCTCCAAGCTGAATTTACTCCATTTAGGTAACAAATAAAAAGTAGGCAGTGAGGCATTTCTCCAATCAAGTCATCCACAGCAAAGCAACCTGGTTTATAGACGAGAATTTAAGCTTTCAAAATATAAAATCATTTGGAAGGCCAAATGAAATATATTCCTCTGTGCAAATGGAGTCCTCCAGACAGTAAAACAAAATGTGCATGTATGTCATAAAAAAATTCCTGCGCAGGATTTACAAGTAGCTGTCAAAAGTCTTGATATTTATGCCTGCATGCAAAAGTATTTTAATATAATGGAGAGATAAGTAATGCTTCTTGGTGGAGTTCAGTCTCCGATTCCCCTACAGCTGACGTATAAACAGGAATATTAGCATTGAGGACTGGGATGAACATGAGCCCTCATGCGAAAGGAGTTGGACAATTATGATTACCACACACAGCACATTTCACCACAATTCGCCCCATACTTTCTTCGTATTTAAGGTCCTTACCTTTTTTTCCACCACTACTTTCACCACCTGTGCTTAAGCAGAAATTATTATAAGCTTATTAGCTGTAAGTGGTCACGTCTACAAACATGGGAAGGGCTAGTGCTTGGTGCCAATCAGCTTTCACTAATCTGCACCCTACCAGTGCTCCCGCTGCGCCTCGGGATTGACTGTCAGGAGGTCAAAACTGTCCCCTGAGCCAAGGGGGGGTGAGGGGGGCACAAAAATCACATTCCTGCCTCCCTCTCTTCTTCTAAAGGCCAGTATCAATCTAATTCCCACATCTACGGAAAACAAACATGTCGAGTTACTTTTTTTTTTTCATTTTCAAGTTATTTGTTATGTCACACACATTGTGCAAAGCCAGTGATCTCCACAGCTTGTGTGGGGAGTTGTCTGAAGAAAAAAATCTCTCTCAGAAGATGACACACCTCAGGAGTAGGGATCTTCTGAGTTCCCATCTCCCCTACAAATTAAGAGAGCCAAGTTCAACACTTCCTTGCGATGAATAGTTCATCATAATTTTGGTGCTTTATGGAAAAAAAAAAAAAGTCTAAATCTGTACCTTGTCTACTATTCCACTAACAAATTTAAATTTATCAGGAAAACCAGTTCTTTTAGCCAGATCTGTCTGGTCAAATTCCTACTTTTATTCTCCAGTTACATAGCCAGCACTCCACTTGGTGAGCAGCGTGCAAATAACTGTGTGTTACACTATTAACTATAATCTACATATCAGTTTATTTGTAATGATTATACAATGACGTAATGACAATTTAAAAACATCTCACTATCCAGAATATTCCTATGACAATAATTCACTTGTAGTAACCTAAATATTATTGGTACAGAGGTGATGGTGCTCTCTTGCCACACTAATTTCAAACCCAAGTTAGATCAAGTAGGCGTGGACACAAGTGAGCAATGCTTCAATACAGGATAACAAAGAAAGATCACCAGGTTTGGAAAGTTGTCCTCTGGGAGCAGAAAGAGCCCATCATGCTTTACATATATCTGTATGCGAGGTGCAGTCTAAGAAATGATAGCTTTTGCCAGTTACTCTCTCAATGCACACACAAAGGAAAACTAAATTAGATATTTAGATAACACTGAAAGGAAACTAAGCTTACACGTACTGCACACAGGCGTTTCACCTACTTACTGAAGGGCAGATAAGAACTTTTTGTGCAACTCATAATGGAAACCTTCGTACTTAGCTTTGAGTGATACTAGAAGAGTCATTTTAACTATTTTATTTCCAGTAACGATTAGGAAAGATGAGTGTCTCTGTTATATTGTGGCAAGAAATAATGAACATAATTTAAAAGAAGAAAATACAGGTACTATAAAGCAAATGTCACTGGTAAAAAAATATTATAAAAATAAAGACAGAGTATACAGTATATTAGAAGGTTACTATATCCCTCAGTTTGGTCGATGTGTTAACATGTTCTACATTTTATAGAAGCATACAGCCTATTTATTAAATAGAAGTAACTGTTGGAGATACTTCAGTTAGGTAATACAAAACTGGTTAGTCTATTATTTACAAAATAGCAGTGAAAAGTACATGTCCTTCAATTAGACTTCTATTTTAATCAGTGAAACTATGGGAATAATCCCATAATATTTCAATAACAGTATTTCAGTAATAGCACTTCAATATTTTTTTTGTACTTCAAAAAGAACATGAAAGAACAAAACCAGATAAAATCGCTTCCTTTCTCAAGTATGAAACCCATCTCTTTAATTAATTTTCTTTTCTACTCCATATATTAAGGACTTTTTTCTCTACCAAGTTGCTTTTGTTTTTTGCATCTCCCAAGTACAACAAATCCAGCATGCTTCTACAAAGTTGGTACCTACGAGTCAGAAAGCTGGCAAGAATTGCCCATTTTCAGGAGGAATAGCTGTCACACAAACAACCTTAATTCATACAAGTCATCAACACAACAGACGCAACCACCTCACATTGAAGAATGATGCTACTACCTTTAGATCAAGATTGCTCAACTACATTTTAACAAGGTCAGTAACTTCCAACCCACAATCTCTGGCAGAGGGTGGCTGTCAGGCCCGCAGCCCAGCCTCGGTGGGGAGCGCGCAGCAGCACTGCAGCTCAGGAGCCTCCACTAAAGAGCTGGGGCTTCAACAGGTCCAGGCAAATTTTGAGTGCAGCTCAAACCCGGATATTTGAAGGCTGCTCATCAGTAAAAGAGGAGAATGCATGGGTGGCGTTTTTAAATTACGTAAAAGTTTGTTTTGGTGGTGCAGGGGGGTTTTTTTATGTGAGGGGAGTTAAAAAACTGTAGAAGGAATTGGTCTGTGACAGGGTGTGCTGTTCGGCATTTGAGAAGAGCATTTTATGTTTCACTGTATTTTAACAACCAGGAAAGTTTCAAAATCTTGTGGGACCGGATCAAACTCATGGTAGCAGTCACTAAGCCATTTAAGTGCCTTAAAGCTTCCATCAAAAGCTCTTTGCTGCAGGTACAGGCATGGCTAAAATGAATACAGTTTGTCTCCAAAAAGAATTGGAATTAAACCCAGCAGTCTATGCACAGTGCAAGCTTCAGCATGATTTAAGAAGAAAAAAACCCAACCAACCACTCTGTTTTATCAGTATTTGAACATTCTCCCTTCCTCCAAAAGCATTTTTCAGTATCTTATTTAGCTTACTACCATATGCTTGCAATTTCTGCTCTCCGTAGAAGTCATTCTGGAAAACCAAAGGAAAATTTTTGTGAACCACAGATATAATAAAATAACCCACTCCATGAAATGGTCCAAAAGCTTCCATTGCTCCTGCTCCACCTCCCCACATCTGGCACACACATCAGATTACAGGCCAGAAGGCAAAGTGAAGAGACAGAAAGGGAGATAGTAGCTGGATCACAACTAGAAGGAAGCATGCCTCCTTTAATTCAGACTTTTTTCCCTGCATGCAAATAGGTCAAAGCATGATAAATAAAACCAAACATGGAAGAACTCCACACACATGCACACACAGACACACAAACACTTACCCCCCCACCCCCCGCTTCAATCAGTTCCCCGAAAGGCAGTGAATTACACAAAATACGCTTGAATGACTTCAGAACTATCACTTTGTGCCAAAAGTGAAACAAGGCTTCTGATTTTGTTAACGGACAAAGTTCAAGGGAAAACAGCAATCATTTGTCTCCAATTCACAAGATTCTTTCACTTTTTCTAATGGCCAAGTATTTCATAGGTACAAACAAAACCGAAAGCCACTGAATTGTCTAAATGCCACAATACTGTCAAACACACACAGCTTATCAATTGGTCTTTTTACTGTTTAATTTTTGCAAACTTAACTCAACCAGGGAAAAGCATGCATCTACACAAGGACGTAAGGAGCTGGTTGGGAGCATCGTTTCCCAGAACACACACTCTGAAGCCACATTCTCTTCAGCCCTTCAACCCCACATCAACAGCAAAACGGCATAAAATTTTCACCGCGTCTTTCAAGCTTAGCAATAAATCCGCTGCAGTCTGAATTATCAAAATTACTCAGACCGTTCAAATGATTTTTTTTGTTCCAAATGGACTTGGCATGCCGGTCAGGAACTCGTCGAGTCAACCATGAGCAACAAAAGTAGAATTCTTCTTGCTAAGCTAATTGATGGTCCTACAAAAACGAAACACGCAACTGCATATTCAAAACTTTCAAAGACGCACTGTTTTACAGTTACAGCGCGCCTTCCCCTCTGTGCCTGGTGTAATATGATCGTAATTGCTGTGAAAGGGCGAGAGACCGACTATATGTTAAATCCTGCCATCTGTAGGTGCTTTACACAGTTCCATTTGCTGCTGCCGGGTCAAAAGTTTACTCTATTTTCGCTTGTTCATAACCAATCACACAAGTCTCTGCTATGTGTAATCTTTGCCCCACTCTCAAAGCAATTTTTGTATTATACAGTCATATGATTACACTGAAAAAATCCACAGGTTTTATTAAGAATACACTTCTCGTTGGTTAGCTTAATAATTATTATTTCCATATTCAGTAAGTGTACTCTGACAGCCTTGTTCTTCCCAGTTAAATCCCTTGGAGCACAACCACAGTGCCATGAATTCGCCCCAAAAAAATACTCCAGCATTTATGGCTAGTTGTGATCCAGAACCACATGCAAAACAAGGCTGGAAAGCATTCACTGTACCTGTTAGTTTAAAAGCAGAGGGAAGCAACTGATCAGTTTGTCCTAACAGGGAGAGAATATGCTCTGTAAACATTTAAATTAATGCTCACAGTGAAAACAAAAATTGTCTCTGAAAATTAGGACTGTCATAAGAATATCTCTACATATTTACCTTAAAAATTAAATATGCAAAAATATTAGCATGGAAAAAATTATGCTACTGATATTATTATTATTATTATTAAAATATCTGAGGAACAAGTAGTCCTATGAATAACAGAATTAATTAAGCCTCATCTCCCACAGATTTACACCTCCTGGTTTGTTGACTTTGGTGACTAGAAAGGTGAAAGCTTTGAATGAAGCTTTTCCCACAGCTGGGACATTTGTTTAAAGTCTCTCTTTTCCCATCACTAGGATTTCCCAGGCAACTAGTAAGATAGTTTTCTGCTGTAACCTTTCCCTCTTTCAGGGCACCTTTAGGTGCTTCCACCTATACTCAGCTACTTATTGTCACAAAACTTGTGGGATCTGAGTTTTGAGACCTCCACTCTGCCAAAAATGTGATCAAAAAAGGCTCAAAAGCTACTGAGGGGAGATGGAGGAATGTGTTTGCACATACACAAGTGCCCAGTGTGACCTCATAAGCCTTGTTTCCATAGGAAATGAGGTTAAAAATAAAGGAGAATATTTCACCTTATTACACAGAAAGCTAATTTAGATGGACCAAACCTAAACAGCTGGTTATACTAAAAAATCACCCTAAAGTAGTATCACAGTATTTAAATCCATCTCACAGATTTTGCTAGCCAGTTTTCAAAGGAAAACTGACACACAGGCCCCATTTATCCTCTAATAGGAGATCTAGAGATACTTTTCCATAGACATGTACTTTAATGCAATCTGTGAATTGTGATAGATTTGTAATCCTTTCATTTTTTTTAATCTAGTATTTATGCAAGTGTGTTCTGTCTCCAAGGATATAAACACAAGTGAGCACTCACATGAATAGCTGCATTGCTTCATTTCACATCTGACTCTTAGATGCCAAACCCTTCGTAAATGTAACAGCGAACAAAAGTAAGTCCATGGCACTGAAGATCAGTTGAGTAATATATACCAGAGAATAATCGTATAACAGCATTAAGCCATTTCTGAGGAGGCCATAAAATATATTCACATACAAAATTCAAATAGTTATGAAATCCCAGCATTTACTAAAAGACAGAATAAAAATTACTCAGATAAACAAATCAAAATACAGATTCTAAGGCCAAAACAGTCCATCATATCACCTCTTGTACAACAAAGACCATAGGATTTTAATTAGCAGCTCCTAAAGCAATCCTGATACTCTGGCATCTATCAGCGAAGTTTATTGCATTTATGCATTGTTACTGACAACCTATCCATTTCAGACCTGACCACCTCCGGACAGACATGTGCTGTCAGAAGCAGAACGAGCGAAATATGCACTTCTAAACTAGTACCTGTGCTTGGAGATACTTCCATGGCCCTGTTCTGCAAATACAGAAAGAAAAAACTTGTTCCATTCTCAAAGAGCCATCATTCATGTTTAAAAGCTTTAACAAACTCGGCAGATGACAGACAAGGAAGACCTTTGACCTATATGCCTACCTAATACCTGAACAATTGTCCACATGCCTGTAAAGATGCTGAATTTTTTTCATTTCTGTGCCCCTTATTAACAACACTGACAGAAGACTAATTTAAAATCCTGTAGAAACAAACAATTTTAAAGTGTCACAACTTTACTGAACCCTGTAATTTTTCTTGCTCTAGGAAAACGTTAAGAACTCTGTCTGAAATGGAAACCAGATTTGAAAGAACATGCAATAAACAAAAGTTGGGAGAGGCCCTGAGACCACCTTTTAATTATTAAAGGTAATTTAAGGTAAGAACTGGAACCTTAGAGAAATCTTCTAAATGAGAGTATTCCTAGGTAGGAGTCCCACCTGAATAAAAATACACAGGAACCGAACCCAAGCTGTTACATGCTCTTTAATGAGGCACATCTCTTTAGAATGCTATCCATCAAGTCGTATACTACTTCCATAAAATATTCAGTATCAGTCAAAGCCTGATCTTTAGAAAACAGAAAAAGCTAGTGATAATGTTGTATTTCTCCTAAACAACAACAACAAAGTAAATCAGAATCAACATTTTAAAGCAATGAAACAGATTTATCCCACTGGAAAACATGTTGGCAGATGTTATTTTATATATAAATATAAAATAATGAATTACAAAATTATTATTACTAACAATCATATACCAGACATTAGCAACTTTATTATTACAAGAGCTTAATGGTTTCCTAAGTGTGAAAATTCTTAAAAGTGTGAATCTGAAAAAAAATGAAAAAGTTAAAAAATATAAATAATGTAAAAATCTAAATCTTCATTTAGTATTTAACCTTATAATGATCAAAATACATAACCAAGTGTGGAGATAATTGTTAGAGGCATTTGTTTTGGATGACCTGCATAGATTAAAAAAAGTGTTCAGTGTTCTCATGTAATGGGTGTGTATCATCTCAGAATAATAAAAACTTTATAGACTGTTACTGCAAGCCAATGAACATTACACGTACAATTAAAAAAAAAAAAAGGCTTTTATTTTTATATATACAGCTTTCCAGCTTCCCATGATTTTTTCAGGTTTAATAGATATGGCCCCAAATTAATTTTTAAATTCTCCTAAAAGGCAATATAAAAATGTAATATTAAAATCCACTGAAAAATTTGTATGTGACTTTTCAAATGGCAGTTAGAAGTTTGAATTTTAATTACTTCATATGCAAATAAGATGGTCTTTTTATATGGCATGGTAGCTTAATGGTAAGCTACCAATGGTAGCTTTCTTAATGGTAATTGTTAAGGGCATTTTTATTGAACTGTTTCAAAGGATTCTATTAGAAGAGGTCGCTTATTACAAGGGGTTTGCGATAACATTTTGGTGGTTGGATGCAGATCCTCCCACCAGCTAATTCTCACAGACCTCACCTTCCTAGTCCTCGGGGTAGTCACTAACCTGATCAGCCTGCATATGCCACAAGTAGCTATCCTAGAAATGTTGTTAAGACATCATCATGGAAATAAGACTGGACCACATGAGAAGGGAGGCTCTTCTGCCTGGCCCCTTCCACTGCACCTTCTTCCACTCCCCTGGAAGCAGCACTCTAAACTGGACTGTGGCAAGCCTCCAACTGCTCAGAGCTGCTGCAAAGCTGCTCTCCATCTCCTCTGGTAAAAAGCAGAGCAGATGGAAATTTCCTGTAGGCTGGTTTTGGCCCACAGATCACTGTTTGGACCATACTATTCCCCTGTGAATAAAAGCAATCTATTCATTGCATCGAACTGACTGGCCCTACTGTCCTCTTTTACAACACAACTCCATCCAATCTCTTAATTCAGTGATAAAACACAGTGCAATGTGAGCACATTTCACTGCTTGTGCTTGGGCTAGGAACTAAGCCATGAAGGAAAATACGGCCATGTCACACTAAGCAAAGAAACGCATGAGTAACTCTGGCAGGTATCTACGATAAGGCTCTTCTCAATGACTGACAGGAACACTATATTGATGTTATAATAAATTATTACCTACACACACAGACACAGAGTAAGCAGAAGCAGCAGCAGAAGCTGTGCAAACATCATCTTCAGAGTGGCAGTGTACGTTCTCTTAAAATATTGGAAGACAAGAATAGGAAAGAATCCTTTACACAATTAAAAATGTTATAAACCTTGTTGTGTCCTGAAAGTTTCCAGATTTTATTTAGAATGAAGCAAACACCTCAATGTATCTAACAATCATGGTTTTTCACAGGTCGCAAAGGAGTTCCCACTTTCATTGGTCTTCCCTTGACTCCCCTGCTAAATTACAGCTAAAAGGACTAGGGAGCTCAAAGCAGAACTCTGTTCTGATTTCTGTTTCCTTTGCTGTTGGGTGTATCTTGGTTTTTACATGGAAGGTGTTAAGACTGCCTTTGCTTTTAAAACTTCACTCAGAAAGATCAGTCAAGGTCACTGATACAGCTCTTCTCATTGTTCCAGTGAGAACAAATGGGTCAGTTAGCTTTTCCCAAAGAAGAGAAAACCTTGGGTAGGATGAAATAGTCCTTTTAAGGAATATTAGCTTTCTTGCATAGTCAAAAGATGGTCACTATGAATGTATGATACTTCATAAGATCTTGAGTAAGTATGCTCCACAATTCATCTGACAGTTGAAGAGGTAAGCTAGGTAAGGGAAGGGAAATGTTTCCTATCATGTTTAGGACAGAGTAATGTTTGTGAGCTCTGCCTAAAGGTTTCTTGAAGAGCTTTGCAAAATGCAGTGCTATCTCTCACATGAAAAAAAGTATCTCCAAGAATCTACAAGAAGAAAAAGTCAACTGCCAATTCCTGCAAGTGCTGCAGCTTCAGAAACCAAGCAAAGCTTCCTTGGAGAAACTCTCCTGGATGAGAGAGCTCCCTTTCCCTGGAAAGGCTCCTTACTGGCTCTTCCCAGCAGCAGAGTACGTGGGGAATATTCAGCAGGTATTTGCTGCTCAAGTCCCT
The DNA here is from genome assembly GCF_000700745.2 of Antrostomus carolinensis. Taxonomy (NCBI): domain Eukaryota; kingdom Metazoa; phylum Chordata; class Aves; order Caprimulgiformes; family Caprimulgidae; genus Antrostomus; species Antrostomus carolinensis. Next base: position 35,248 of record NW_010322677.1, read on the forward strand.
GATATCAGTAGAGACCTTTAGGGAAGTGATGACAGGCCCTTTCTAGATGAAAAGTTAGGGTTCTCCTCAAAGACCCCAAGCAGCAGCAAAAAATATTTGAACCAATGCAAGAGGGAACAGGAGCAGAAGAGGAACTCATCCTTTTGTGCTCGTGCTTTCCTGTCATACTAAGTGCATGAGCAGAGTCAAAGGCAGGATGGATGAATTAACTCAGAAAAAAAGCTGTCCAAAAAAGCTGAGCAATCAGTCCTCAAAAAATTAATGATAAAAGACTTTGAATAAAGCCAATTTGTAATGGAATGTAAGAAGGGAAGTCCCTAAAGAGAAAAACTGTCTACCAGCTCTGCAGCAGGTTTTGCTGCCCCATGCAGTTTACCATGGCAAGAAGCCAACTTGGCAAGATGTGCTCTTCTCCAAGGAGCCTGGCAGAAGGCCAGCCACACTCACAGGTCTCATTTCTGCTGCCAGGCTTGAGGGGCAATTGATGATCCTGTTTTGTGAATCTGCAGATCTGGTTATGACAAAGAATATTTGTGTTTTAAAACGTTCTTAAGCAAGTCAAGTTCCCTCTGTCTATACAGCAACTGAACACGCAAAACAGAATACTTAACCCAGTTAGAGAAAATGAGCCACAGATTGTTAATTATATGGCTATTTGCACTTTGACTGGAAGAGGAAGTAAGCTGGTTATAACTACTGCATTGAAACCACATTTATGACAGCTGAAACTATGCAATTTTATATAAATGTGGGCACTTCCTGTTTTTGAAGCAAGTCCTTGGCTGCTCACCCTTACCTCACAGTAAGGTTGCTGGAACCAGAATGTATTAAATGTACTCAGTTTTGAAGACTGGTCTGAAGATCTTATTTTACTATTTTTAAGCATGTACATAAAATGCATATATTGGACTACTGCTGTCAAGCAGCTCTATTTCTGGTACCTAACCATACTCCTTAGGTGTTAGGAAACACATATGTTTTCCACGTGAGTCTGAAACGCCCAGCTGTCACCCAGGGCATGCTCAGTCCCTGGTGACGTGGTCACAGTCACTCTTGGACAGGGAGGCAGGCGTGTCGTGTTCCCTGAAGGAGGCAGGCTGTGCTCTGAATTACATATGCCGGCAGATCTATCTTTTTCCACTCAATATGCAGTATTTCAAGTAATTTGTAATAGCAGCTTTGTTATTTTGAACATTATTAATTCTTCACTGTGGCAAGTATATGTTCAATTTTACAGACACTGAGCATGGGGAGTAACACAGTCCTCCCGGCATAAATCAAAGAAAATAATTGTTTGACCAGAAGATAATTTTGAAAACATCATTTAACAAGTCTCATAAGCAGTTGTATGTTTCCTGTGCCTTTTCTTTTACTTTGGTTATTTATGTTAATTGGATCTCACAAACCAAACTTCTGCAATGAGTACAGTTACATAAATCAGCACTCTGCTTTCCATTGACAGTCATTTTCCTAAGAGATTACAACAGGAAAGCATCTATAGACTGATCGTATTGTTCAACTGAAAAGCAAATGCCTATCCAGTAATTCTCAATGATAAACTGTGGTAATTCTTACAAAAAAACCCCACCCACATTTAATTTACAGTTTATTCCTTTTGATTTGTTTCCTAACATACTGCTCAAGAGTCAAGTACCCCCTACAAATGCAAGGTATTTACAGCCAAGATCACCAAAATCCTTAATACAAAGAAATGTCAGCTTTTGTTTTGCTCTCCAAGACCACCACCTCTTATTTTTCACCATTAGATTCAAACCTGTAACTATGAAAATTCACCAGCTTTGCAGTGCTAACAGAGTGAACAATTACAAACCTCTTAGTCTCAAACTGGAAGATTAAAGATTCAATATAAAAGCCCCTATGCAAAAACCTGCAACTAAAAGAAACACTAAAGCTAAAATTTCAAATTCAGTTACACCTGATTTATTGATTTCTCTTCACTTAACTTTCTAAGTAAACACAGTATCTAGTCTAACTCCTGCACTTCTTTAAAAACACTTCCCTCAGTTGCCTTCTTCCTGCCTCAAAGTCAAGGCACAGTTTCGAAGTGGCAGGCAAGCCAGTTTGCAACTAGGGCTGGTCCTGCTCTCCCTCTTCCAGGTCATCTTCAGAGCAGACATTTGTCCAATTATGCAGTTAGCAAGTTCAAAGAGTTAAAAAGCCAGTCAAGTAACCCAACCAAAAATGCAGTTAGCTGACCACTGGCTTGGCTCCCTCAGCCAACTCACCCCAGAGTCATGGCAGCAGTGGCGCTGGCACGAGGGAGACAGGGTAATGCCTCACTCAGCAGGGAAGGTGCAAGCCACACTTCTGGAAGCTGTTAGATCAAGTTTAGCTGCAACGCCACCACATTTGTGACATCTCCACAAAAACTGGCCCCATGTTCAGCCCCTATCCTCCAAACAAGAGAGGACATAGAAAAATCCAATTCATGGGGTGTAGTCTAAAGCTGCCCAATTACCTTAAGAGCCTCACTGAGCTACAGACTCAAAGTCTCAACTCCTCTTTGGACTTTTTTTTTTTTTTAAAAAAAAAAAAACCAAAAAACAAAGCCTACTGCTTCTACATAGAAGCACTCGAGTCCAGATCTTTGCAAACTTATTCCCAAAAGTAATGTCAGCATTTCTAAAAAGGGGAGGCAAAAAAAAAAAAAAGGAGGAAAAAAAAAAAAAAAAGGACTTAATGAAGACAACCCGGATTAGCTAAACGATACATCATAGTGGAACAATTCTGCTGTTAAAGATCATGCAGATGTTACGATGGAGGCAAAGAAAGTCTTTCTTTAGCTACAGCACAGCTGCTGCATACAACTTCAAAAAGACTTGGCACAGAACTTGAGCCACAGAACTTCCCCCTCGCTTCATTTCATGCATGTCGTCTGAAACTTCAGCAAGCTGAACCAAGGACAAAACTGACACAAGGGTTGTTTGGAACATCTTATCAACAGCGGGGCAGCTCCTGGCACTGCCAATACTCACATGCACCTTCACAAAACTCGTATCTACATCTCATTACTCCTCAACCCAGCAATCCCTCAAAAGCAATGATATCCCACACTGCTGTCCCTCTTATTTATAACTGCATTAACTTCTACTTTAAAGAAGCTTCAAAAATAGTCATAATAAAAAGGAAATGATCAGTTAAAGTAACATTAGAAAGTATCATCAACTTCCGTTCACATCCTTCATTACCTACACACTGAGCTACTCCAAAGTCAGATACCCTGATCACAAAGCTGAAAATGCCATAGCTTACAACCACACTGAATGTACATACTTAATGCCAGTCTTGTATTTGCCACATCATAGATGCACTACAAAGAATATATATTCATTGTCTAAATTAGAAGTTCAGCTTTTTCCTTTAGATGTATCAAAGTATTACAGCTCATTACATGTACTACACAAGAAGAACTTGCATTGATTTTATATATTTAACAGTAAAGCACACAGAAGTTAATTTGATCTGCATAACATTACACTTACTTGTTATTTCCTTTCAGTGATTATACTGATAGGAGAAGTACCTGAGAAACTTAAGCTACTTTAATATGCACGTATGTGTACAAGACTAAATTAGAGCATTTCTGACACATGGGAACAGAATCTTAAATACTTGTTTTAATTTCTCCCTTTTTCTTCTTTTATTAATTCATATGACACCAGCTCATTGACTCTTATGACATTCTTAGCTTCTACCATGTGAAGCCATAAACTGATTTGTCACCTACAATATTCTTCTCCAAACTGCAAAGTTACTAAGAATAATTAGTTTAAACGAGAAAACAGCAGGAGCAACTAAGATGCTGTTCAGATTCAAACTCTGTAAGGAAAAGAGAGTATAAAAAACTGTAGAAACAAGGAAATACAAGAAAAGCATTGAAAGGTTTTTTAAAGAAAAATTACTCAATTAAATCATTACTAAGAACTTGACAAAAAGCTGAAAATCCAGGACTTGAAAGAATATTAGTAATGTTGATTTAAAACAGAGAAGAAAACTCATTAAAGCAAAGTTAAAGCTTGAAATACTAGAAATATCAACTACAGTATTACTGTACTCGTGAAAACATAATACTTCAAAATGACCTACTTTAATAATAGAAAAAAAAAATGAAATAATATGGGCACTACCCCCTCGACTCTATGGGTTTTCTAAAACACCATCTACTTCTCAGAATTAGTAACAGACTCATGAAACTGAACCAATTTGTTCAACAGATGTTTCAGTTAACCCAGAGGAATTTTACTTTTCTATTGTAGAAATAGAACACGCTGAATAAAATTCCACTATTATTAGCAGCTTTCAAAATATATTAGCTCAAAATTAGCTCTTATTTCCATTCTTCCTTTCTTTCACGTAACAGAAAATATTTTCCATACGGATTAGATGTGCCACCAAAATAAAGTAGACACATTGATAAAACAAGTCGCCCTCCTCCTCCCCCTGCCCCCCTGTTTTATGGGATACACAGGAACGGCAGAGTTTTTATTTTTCTTGGCGTTCCTCTCTCCACATCAGCCGATAATCTTCCCTGCGCAGCTCTGCCAGCGCGCTGCCCCGCAGGCCCACAACACCCCTGCTGCTCCAGTCCCGTGCTTTTCTCCAGCAGGCTCTGCGCATTGTGCGAGCCTTTCGTAACATGTGCTATTGCATCAGTCTAATTGCAACAGAATTTTCAATGTTCTAGGTAAAGTAAATAATTTCATTTTTAACTTCTGCTCATAAAATACAGATATTCCACTCCCCTCCCCAGCCCCTTCGCCTTTTTTGTTTATGTTTGAAGATTTAAAGAACAACTTGCGCTGCACGGCAGTAGCCAAACAAAAATACCTCAGGTTTTCGTAGAAAGCAGCACTTTAAAATATTGTTTGGTGCCTAAAGCATTACTGCAGCCTTTCACAGAGCCATATGTAGTAGAACCCCCATGAGCAGGCTGGAAGGGGAATGGGCACTCTTACTCTGTGCATTTAATATAATATTTAGCCATTATCAAAGTTTCATAGCTTTTACTGTCTCTCTCTCCCGCAATAGAGAGTTAACAGCTTATCTGGCAAACACACTCACTATGTTTCTAGGCACCGAAGACATGCTCTTGGTTAATTCATAAAATCTGATCTAATGTTAGAAATTTTGCTTTTGGGTTAGCAAAGTTAAAACAATATTTGGCTTAACCATGCCTTGGCCAAAAAATTCTGTTATCTACTGATTACAACAGCACTGTAGCTAGCTATGGACATCACGCTGGGAAAACACAAATCCTGAGCGTGAAGAAATGCAGATGAAATTATGACCTCAAGCCATTCTGATAGCGGGCATTACAAACACTGTCTACTTTGTATCTGATACAATAACCAGGCACAAGAGGCATGTGCCTGTGATGAATGATGAATTTACATGTCATTTTGGTTTTATGTACATATATTATCTAAGTTGACAGCATAAAAAAATTCTGTGCTTCTTGCACCCCAAACCATATTATGTGATACAAACATCTACACTAAAACCAACCTGCAGAAGCAAGCACTCATAGGAGGAAGTGTCAGAAGTAAGTTTTGGAGAAACCTAAACTTTGCCTTTGTTTGCCTCTGTGGCATGGTATACACCGCAGTTATGTCATACCATTTCTACAGCACCTCTGCTTCATTCAGCATACAGAATTACCACTAATCAAAACAGTAATCTGTTTTACTCTCGGTATTTGGCATATGGTCTGATACCTTATTTTACTGCACGCTACTCAATTTTTTTTTATTTTTTTTTTTTGGAAGAAGGAACAAATAATTTCTTTGTGAATTCAGTAGTGCAGCTCAGTGCTTTATCATCATAATAGTTAGTCCTACTGTTACTCCTAACTTAGATAACTGTGTTATTCCTAACCTAACTAAAGCAGTGACAGCTTTAAGGTCAAAATGATTCTCCAGTTCTGAATACAACTTTGTCTCCACATTGGCATAACTCAGACCTAATTTTTTCACAGCACTTAGCACTAGATTGTGCTTTATATAGCACTTTCAAACCTCAACCCCCACTGCCTCACTCACACTTATGAGTGCTCAGCACTTTTCCAAATCAGATCCAAAGATCTCAAGTCATCTGCAAGAAAGCAAGACACGTGCAGTTAGCAAGGGCATGAGAAAAGGCAGGCCTGAGCAACTTACCTAGCATCACCTAGGAAGTCTGCAGCACAGCCAGGAAGAGATTCCTGCTCGCCAGGGCAGCATGCAGCTGCGCAGAGCACCAGAATGGCTTCTGCCTCCTGCGATCCCCTGCCTCGCCCGCCAAGCACGTCCTGACTGCTGCTGGAAGTGAGGCAGGGGTACTATAGAAACAGCCTTCTCCACCACATCAACCAGTTTCATTCCTGGAGCGAGTCCATCCTGTGTGCAGAACGAAGCGAGGGTCCTGTGGAAAAAAAACAGTACGTCAGGCACACAGTTAAATACCATTAAATTGTAAGGCTTCCTCACAAGGGGCCAAACGAAAGAGCTTTGCAAAGACAAGCTCAGTTTTGACATTCCTTGACTTGGACACCACCGCACTTTGCATTTGCTACTTCTAGAAAAAAGAAATTGAGACATCAGACCTTGTGCAATGGGGTCACATTGACACCTATAAAAAACAGCAGTGGGGTCGAAATCTTTAGATCTACTGCGCAGCTCTTGTGGCAAAGAAGCAAATGCATTGCAAACACAAAACAATTCTCTGCAAGAGGACTAGCCATAGGTGATGGTTAAAAACATATTCTCAAGGAGCTTCTACTGAAATTGAAGGGTGTTATATTCAAAGATCTCTATGGAAAAGGACCTTCCAGAACAAACTCTTCTACCTGTTTTCCTCAAGCCATATCCTCTGGCCCACGTTGATTCAAGCCCTGGTCCTTCTTTGCTCCTACCCTCAAGTGCCCTTGCCAAGGCTCTCCTCACCCCCACTCCCCAAGGCTCTTCATCTCTCCTGGCTCAGCCACGCTCTCCCCTTGACTCCCCCTCCTTCGTTCCCCAACACACTGTTTTATTAACTTTCACTCTCACCCCGAGTCCGTCTCCCCTGTTCACAGTCTGTGGTATTTTGGGGCCAGGACCACACCAGGACCCTGCGCAGTGGACCCCACAGGCCCACTTCTGGCTCTTAGGTGCTGGGGTACAAGGCATTGGTTTTGTCCTCCAGCTCAGCCACCCCCTCCCCTTCCAGACCATACAGTTCTCACATGCTCAAGACAAGAAGTGAGAACTGTGATCTCTTCAAAAGGTTACAGTTTGGTTAGATATGAGATTTTTGCAGTGCTGACAAAGGCAAAGCTGTGACTCATAAGCCGCTGCTCTTTCCCCACTGCCTATCACCAGCACTTCCCACACTGCCATCTAACTCCTTGTCTCTGCTTCAAAGTGAGGGACATGGAGCATTTTAAAAAAAAACAAACAAACAAAAAACCTACAATGAGAATAACTTTTTACACATTCTTACAAATAGCTAAACAATTTTGTCAGAAAAAAAAAACTGAGCTAGAGGCAACTGCCTAGTTCCAAAGACTGATGTTTTACAAAGTTATAAAAAACTCCAACCAGCATCCTATACAGGGAAAGCATCAGGCAGCCTTCCTTCCTGCAATTCCTGGCACCCCCCTTTCAGCCCTTAATACCCTCAATCATTCAGCTCACTGAAACAAGATCGGTGCAAATATTAACACCTGAGACCAGTGGTCAAACTGAGGAGTAGCAGCTGCAGGTGGACAGTGCAGGGGTGAAGGCCACACAAGCCACCTTTGTCTTCACCACCAGTTTTGTTGCATGCCTACAAGCAACGTTCAAAGAGCATCGCCAGATGACAGCACACAGTCCAGCTACCATTTCTTCAGATACCACAGTTTTCATCCTAGAGGTATCACCAATGCTTACCTGAAAAGCTGCAGCTGCTCACAAAATACTTCTAGGCCACAAAAACCCAAAGTAAAATAGGTTAGCTTCATTCCTGATGAAGGTCGCACACAGCTAACACAGATAATTTAAACAAATCCATTCTACTTCACATTTGCACTAAATTAGGAGCAGTTGTGTATCAGTTACAAAGAGGAAGGGTAACTTCGTACAATACTATTGCTTGTGATCATCTGTCCCTGCCTGGAGGAGAAATCATCTTCTTGTATGAAACTCTGGGAAACTTTTTCTTTCCTTTTCTCTATTTAGCAGCTATTTATCTCAGCATGAAAAAACAAATGCAGGAGGCTGAAGTAACATATATAGAAAGAGGGAAACCTCTCAAAACAGAAAACACATTCTTTTAGAGCAAAATCCAATTTACAGATCCTTTTTTCTTTTTTCTTCTTTTTTTTACTGAGCACTTAAGAGCAGACAAGACAACAATTTCTTGGCGGCTCTTATAAATACCTCTGTACAAACATGGTCCAGAAGGGCAGATCAAGAAAAGAGAAAAAGATTGTCACATGCTCACAGATGGATGCAAATTATCGTATGGATTAAATGCACCTCGACATTTATTTTTCAATAAGAAATAATTATTTCCAAGGAATGACTAAGTATTCCTGTGAGATCATGTTTAGTCTAGAGGCATCTGATGTACCCGATTTTCAAAAAGCACTTATTAACTATGACAAAAAAGTATGTGACCCACACGCACACTCCTAGAACATCCATAATTATTCTTATAAAAATAAACTGAGAAGCTTCAACATCAGTTTGTAAAACATACTGAAGCATTAAAAGCACATTTCCATTTTCAAAAATTACTAATACATTATATTATTATATCTTGAATTCAATTTAAGTAATGAAACTGCCTATCAAGCATCAGTAATATCTAAATTTTTTTTTTAAGGCCAGAATAATTATCTGATCACTAGTCTCAGTTAAGATGAAAAATATAGTTAGGTTGAATGAAACTTCAGTACTTCAATGTACAACAGTGGAAACTACATGAAATTTCTTCCTTAAAAAAAGAAAGCATAATTTCATGCACTATTTCATTTGGCAGAGTACAACATATTTGCTGTCAGCAAACGACTTCTTTCAATGAAGAAAAAGGAAAAGAAAAGTATTTCCATTCATACAGCATTGCCCAACTGATTAGAAGTATCAGGCACTGGTAATTGTCTCTGAACTGTAAGCAACTGTAACAGATTTAGTTCCTACAGACCACTATATAGTGTTCCTAAAAACTCATCTGAAATCCAACAGAACTCCAAAAAACACTATCTGTTTGTTTAACATAAACTAATGTAATTATTTTGTCATCAAAATCAGTATTTATGGGCTAAAACACTGCATCAAGTATGAAAGCTTTAATGTAAAACAAATCATAAAACACTGATAATGGAAACGCTTGAAAAGGCTCTAGGACTGCAAGTATTTATGTAAGATTTGTGAATATATAAACACTCTGTTATATACGTCAAGAAAAAGGTGAGGCTCAGTGCAGTGAACTAATAATCAAAAAGACTAATCTTCCTTAGGACAACTGTATTCTCACAAGGACTTAAGCCAGCTGGCTGAAGTGCATTGACATCTTACCCAACAGCAAAGATTCATCCAAGACTACTAATTCATTCTAAGGTAAGATTCCTTTTCTTTTTTTTTTTTTTTTTTTTTTTAAAGTAGTTTCCAGTACTTTGAAGTAGAAGTTACTACCTGAAAACCTTCAGTAGCTTTTTGTTACTAATACAATTATCACAAAAGCCACACTACAATGTAAATATCATATTTGCTATGATCAAAGTACTGGCATAATTTGATGAGGACTTCTTCTCTACATGGTAAAATTAATTCTGTTATTAAGTTTTTTTTAGGGAAGCTGTTCTTCAAGTCATCATAAGGAACATAATTTCCTACAATGCTAGAACTTGCAGTCATCAAAAATTCCAAAATCATGCTTCCCTTTTTAATTTCAAGAAATATCTCAAATTGTCATATCCTTAACTACTTTTTGCATTGATTAACATGTATAGTGTACTTTTTCAATTTCAATCTGTTCAAATAACATGACACAGTGAGCTCAGTATAAAACATTATGGTTCTTATGCAAATAAACAGATTCCCACATTAAGGTTACCGCTCCACAATACACTGCAAACAGCTGCTCACAGCTTGTCCTCACACTAAGAAGTAGATTAAAATGGAATAACAACCTTATACCTGTATTCCATTGATTTTATTGACTTAGGGCATATTATTAAAAAAAAAAAAAAAAAGAAAGAAAAAAAAGAAAGAAAGAAAAGAAAGAAATCTGAATTACCAATACTGACAACAGCATCTACAACTTCCAGCTACTGTGGCACAGCATCCTTAATTTTGTGTCTCATTTCACATTTCATTTCACGCCAAATAAAAAGAAGCCTACATCTTGGAAGCCAAGTCTGACACAAGAAGCACCCACAACATCAGTCCTCTGCTGTTAACCCCATCAAGTTCAAGGGAATTTAGCTTCAGTTAAAGATTTTTAAGGTTAAATGCCTTTTCCACTCTTTACCAAGCACCTAGGGAAACACTGGGTGCAAAGTGAGTCAAAGCATCATAGCTTTATGGACATCAGCTCACGTCCCCCATTGACTTTCTTAGGATCCATGGCAATTTCCAGCACCTCAAGCACTGTTCTGACTGACTAAAAGATTTTAGTTGGTCATTTCATAAGTGCTTATTTTAGACCCATATTTAAGTACATCTCACTCCATGTACTCTACAAGAGAATTTGTTTTTCTTAATCTATGAATGCAGTGCCAAAAATAGCTACAGAGCCAACAGTAAAGGGTATATAGTAGTATGGTATCCATGACTAAAATAAATCTACTTATAGTCTGTTAATTTTTCAAAATAATGCTGTTGAGTCTCAGATTTGTAAAAATTTGAAGTTATATACTGATGCGTTAATTTACTTTTTTTAAATAAAATTAAATCAGAGAGTTATAAAAGCAAAACTGAGTAACAGCACAGATACAAGTGTATCCTGTATAGAAAGTTAACAGAAAGTCCTTAGAATAAATGCAAATACATCCATAGTATTCTCTGGCCACTGAACTGGCCCTTAGGACAGAGAGTCCAGATAACTCCTGGATCACATTTGGCAGTACTGTACCAAAGCAAACCTTTTAAAAGTATCCCCCCCTTATTATCATGGCTTAGGACAGGAATACACTGCAACCATTTATTTTTGTGAGCAACCCCCCCCTTTTTTCTACAGGGTTTTATGGCTATTTTTAAACTATGCGTTAGTTTTCACCTAGGTAACTTTCCGAAATTCAAAAAAAACATTATAAAATTCATACATTTGCCAAAGACACAAGAAAGTTCTCCATAGAGCAGAGAATAAAAAATAGGAGAACCAAGAAAGTTCTTTAGGAGCACAAGTTTTGTGCTCCTAAACACACAAAAATGCATGTCATGCACAGGTTCCTTAATAAAACAATGATCATTAAACTCAATTATATTGTTTGTGCCTAATTTGTGAGATTCTTTGAATAAAACGTCTTTTTTTACACCTTCTTGCTATTCTAGTAGTGTGCTTGACTCCAGAAACTGTAGGTTTTGAGCCTAAAACCCACGATGAGAAGGAGCAGAGAATATTTTCTAGCACATACCCTGTGTCCAAATATGTTTTTGGTGCCTCAAAGCTTGACAGCTCTGATCTAATATGCTGATTTCTCCTCTACCCTCTGAGCTATATTTGTAAAACTTTATCTCCTTTTTGAGATGTCTTACTTGAACCCACAAATTCTTCCTCACATGGAAATACCCCAAACACCATCACATTATTCTGGACAGAAATGTTCCAAATGTGCTGTTACACCATGGTGCTGAACCAAACTAACAGCTAATCACCGTTAAAAAGTTCTTCTGCTCCTGTCCCTCTCCTTGCATTCATCTTATCCTTTAGTAAATCTGTTTAGCTCACTAATCTGGCATAAAACTACTCACTATTTTTTTGTAGATTACCAAACTGAATCAGTTCATCAAAGGCTGAGAGAAGTTTTACAGCCAGCAAGACAGGGGGACAACATGACAACCTGGCCAAGACTGTGAAGAAGACAGAAAAAAGGAAAAGGACTTTCCTTTCCAGAAGTCACCAGGTTTCTGTCCCTATCAGATTAGCTCAATTTCTCTTGCTGTACTAAACCTTCCCACTCACCTGTTAATGCTTCACCACTTTGCATAGACAGATGAACACTTGTTAGACCAAAGACGAGAAATCAGGTGCGTTTGCTCTCAGGCAACTGCACTTGTCTAAGCTAGACAAGCCCTCTGAACCACATACCTCTGCCTCTGCAGCCCAATGACTATCGCCATCTCCTGTGTCTCCCCTAGTGAGGGTGAAGAACCTCTGAATACCCCAAAAAGCAGTTTCCAAACTGTACTCCATAGTCAATAGTCATGGTAAGTGGTCTATGGCTAGTCTGGCAGAACTGTATCATACACCATAATTATAAATGCATAAATTTCACAGGGTTATAGCAGTAGCCAGTGAGAAAATTTAGTAACGTGGGGGGAACATCCTCAAACACTTAGGGGCACACGTAGTGATAAAGCTTGCCTGGCCTGGGTCCTTGTGCAAGAGCTGAAGAAAGCCCCCAGTATTCAAAGGCCAGAGCAAACCTCATTCAATTTCATCTGTGGTCTCAGGGGGATTTCTCTCACCTTCAGATGGTATGGCTGGACACCATGAACACCACACACTTAATACACTTCAAACTGGGCAGTGCAGCAGTTATGGAAGGTTTTGTAAGTCTTTCAGCAAAGAGGAAGAAAACAACAGTAACTTCAGTATTTTGGTTCAAATTGAGCTGCCTGGTTTATATTATTTTTTTATTTCTTGCCAAGTATCCTTCCCCCCCCCCTTTAAGTCAACTCGCCAGCAACTCACTTTGGAACCCATATGAAGAAACAGCTTCTTTATCACATAATCTCCCTAAATGTGAAACAGTTTTAATACTTATCTCCAGTGGCAGTTACAACGCAGAAACAAAGAATTATTATACACTAATTCCATTAATTTCTGAGTAAAAAAGAATGTATAGCATTTAAATACAAGTTTAAAATGAGATAGGTCTACTCAATTTACTAAAGAATCAGGTAGCACATACTATACATATTTATTTGTATAGATATATACATATGTATATATAAAATTATGAAACATATATATAATATATATAATTTCTAATGCTGGCTAAAGAACCTGCCCCAAAAATGCTACTCAGTTCTTCTAAAAATCAAAACAGCTCCAATTTTATGACTAAATTGGATGACTCTTTTTCTATTTTCGTTCCAGGATCCTTCTCCAGACACCCCCAAAAATGAGGAATCTGCCTTTGTTACTGCTGAACACAAATGGAATAAGTTGCATCTATTCACAAGAAAGAAGATATTTCAATTGTTTCAAGCGTTCCTGAAGTGCAAGTGGAAACAAACGGGAAAGCTGCCATATCTGCAGCTCAGTGCAACTGCAGGCCACAGCTTTCACCAAGTTAAAGTAACACTCTCACAAAAGGTAGAGCGCAAAAAAATTCTGACTACATATAAATTAAAGGAGGTAAAGAGAGCTTCACACTTTACTACAACTGTTGGTCAGGCTCATGGAACCTCTTTGGAGCACCCTGAACATGGCACCATGCTATGTTTCCATGCTCCTCTGTTTCACAGACTATCGACCCACCTCATCTGCTCCTTGAGTCACATGAGCACTACTCCGCCCTTCAAACACTTTTTTGGGAAGCTAAGGGCCTTTTATATGACTGCTACCTGACTGGTTTCTAACCAGGCAGGCCAGTTTTACTGCTGTCTTAATGACTGCAAATGAGACGATGGAATTTTCCAGTTTTCTGAGTAGCCACTCCACCAGGGGACGTGTGGAAACACTGGTGCACACGCCTGGCTGTGGCCCTGCAGAATCCCAGCTCTCGCACCACGCCTGTGGCGTATGCGTACCCTTGGCATGGCTGGTACCACTGCACACGTGCAGTGCATCTGCGCAGGCAATCATCTTTAGATGCATTTTTTTCTTTTTAATAACTAGCCAGATGGCATGCCTAACTCTCTATTTTTCTGTTCTCACACATCAGCTGGACAGTCAGCCTTCCATTCTTATCACTAGCCTGCAAAAGGCTTTGTAAATCATCCTTTCCCAGCTCATGTTTCTTCTGCCTCCTCTTTCACCCCACTTCCCATGCACCCCAAACCCTCATTCCTTTCTATCTTCCTTCTGTTCAGAAGGCAGGTCTTTCAGAGTGCCAACTTTTTGAGCTGCACTAGGACAGGCAGAGAGGGAGCTGGGGATATGATGCTGGAAGGTGTTAATGGCCACCATCAAATGGTTCTTTGATCTCCAGACAATTACAGAGCTGGGCCTGCTAACCAGATGCAAGGGGCTCCCTCTTCCCCACCCCCTCTCCCCCTTCCTTCTGCATCCCAGACAGACAGAAAGGCCATCAACTTGAGTGCAAGGCCCTATAAACCAATTATAGGTTTCTTCCGAATTTAAAAAGAAGAAAAGGACTATTTTGCTTTCACAGGAGATGTTGGAAAGAGTTGGCAAACCAACAGTTTAACTCTGAAAGAGACTCTTGTAACAACTTCTGTCTGCTTGAGAGAAGTCTGAAAATACACAATTTGACTGCCGAAGTTTAACGTCACTTAAAGTTCTCAGAACTTCTTCTCACAATCATAAAACCGACTTTTTTAAAGCTTCAAATACTAGATTAAAAGCATATGAGATTGTTTTAGTGCTTTCTACTAATTATTACCGCTTTTATTATACAGGGTAAGAAAATGACAACTTTTTTTCCTAAACTAGCAGTGAACAGCCAATTCAGTAAGCTACATTTTTTGTTTTCTGTGACAGGGCAGTGGAAAAATCTCTTTCATTTATTAGGTCTACAGAGACCAAAACTGGCCAGGTGTCAAAACTGCTTTGTAAAATCACAGAATCACAGAAT
>NW_010322678.1:0-103678 GCF_000700745.2 Antrostomus carolinensis
CCTGGGGGTGCGGCGCTTTCAGCAATTAAAGGCTCTTTTAAAAAAATAATACCCTGAGGTTCCGTGAGGGTTTTGGACGCTCTTTGAAGAGGGAGGTGACAGCTGGAGGGGGGCGTGCGGCGCGCTGAGGCCTCGCTGCGGTAACGCGCCGGGGGTGGCAGGAGCCGGGAGCGGCCGGGTGCTCCGTGCGGGGGGCTCCGGCGGGGAGATGATGCTGTCCTCGGGGAGAGGTGCGGTGATAATGCTGTTCTGTAAGCAGGACCTGATGCTGTGACCTCTCTCCTGCTCACCCTTGGAGTGAAAGATCACAGTTGTGTTTTGGGTTTGTTTTTTTTTTCCCTCCCGTGTTGAAGCATCCAGAACATCGGTGGTTATGATGCAAACCATGTGCTTCCCGAGGGAACTTCTGAATTAATGTGAAAGGAATTTAAAAATTTCTAAATTTTCCAGACTTTTTGGAGACGCCTGACAAGCATTTGAGCGCACAAATCCTCCCTAGGACTCTAGAGTTTGTTATACCTCCGCTTTTTGATTTAAAAGAAGATATTTCTACTCACAGACCTGATAATGTGCAACATGGGTACATTTCAAAGCCAACAGCACTGGATTGTATCTCACTTTATCAATGCAGTAGCAGCAAAACCAGTTAATATGACAGTGTTTACTTTTAATTGTTTACTTGTTACTACACTTACTTGTTTTAAGTTTGAATCAACTCATTTTAGCTGAGTTCTCTGGTAGATATTGAAGAGCAGCAGTGTAGCAGACACTTAAAACTTACCTGACTTTTCTTATTGAAGAGAATACTAGTTACAAACTTGATTTAATCTGTGCAAGGGTTTTCACAGATAGTGGCAAAACTAAGTCAATAAGTAAGTGTTCCCACCTTGTGTTCCTTTCATTGAATATAGCACAGCTGAGCCTTTGGCTGATCAGCCTGAGGACTGCAGGGGCTTTATTTATCACTGAAAACTAAGTTAGAATGCACATGGGGAAGATGTTAAATTTGTAGTGTTTGAGGCATTAAAAAGTTCCTGAAAGTGACAGTTATTTAAAAGGATGATAGAAAACCAAAATACCAGAAATACACTTGGAATGTGTTTGTATTAAAAGTGACCATGTATCTCTTAGCAAAAGGTAACCAAATATGATGTTTTATTTTGTTTTATGGTGTTACTGGAAACAAACTCATGCTTCCTTGCAGAGGATAAATATCAATCAACTTCTTAATATAAACAGCATGTTTGTTTATGTTTATACTACTTTTACTATTTCCTAGCTAAAGTAGCAAGGAAGGCTGCTTGAAGATGCCTGCAGGGAAGTGATTTAAAAATCACAGGAAAGTGCTTCTATTGGAAGCTGTGGACAGAAATTTGAATTTTGCTCTAGTGGAGGAGAACAATTTGTTCTGAAAGGAATGCGTAATTTAAAAAACTCAAAGCGAAATGAGCTCAAAATTAGATTGAACAGGACAACTATTTCTATTGCATGTTCTTTTCAGTTATTCTAGAATCACTGGGGTTGAATTTTTTTCTTACCTTTCGTGGAAAAAGCACATTATGTTAGTATTTGACGTCTATGCAGTCGTATACTTTTGTTTCTTAAGGGGA
This sequence comes from Antrostomus carolinensis, assembly GCF_000700745.2. NCBI lineage: Eukaryota > Metazoa > Chordata > Aves > Caprimulgiformes > Caprimulgidae > Antrostomus > Antrostomus carolinensis. Next base: position 1,611 of record NW_010322678.1, read on the forward strand.
TGATTACAGTCCAGCAGCAACATGGATCAGCCTAGCTGTATGTTGCTTGACTCACATACCTTGTGAAAGATAGTTTTGCCCTGAGATAAAATCATTAGCCTCTGATAATATAACTGAGTGAATGGGAAGGTAGATTTTTTTCATACTGGACATGATGTATGCAAAGTGATGTGAAGAGGGATTTACCTCTGAGGAAGGAAAGGGATTCAGGTGTGTTTTAAGTTGGGGTGGTGTGAGTGGGCAGCCAAATTTATCAATTACTACATGGGTTTGTGAGTGATGAACAAGACTGTAATTGAGGAGTTGGTTCTGCTGAGGCTAGCAGTATCTTTAGGTACTCAGAGAGTAACCTTAATGTACCTCATCTCTGCTCTCTTCACTGTGCAAGTAAGATGAAGGTATTTTTGGGACTTCTGTAAAAGAAGCCACACTATTTGTGCAAATGTTAAGTTGTCACTGAGTTTGTATACAAACCTTCTCAGAGTTTGGTGTGGAGATTTTCTTGGTTCAGCTTCACAGCTTATAATTCATCAAGTTTCAGTAGTTTTCAGAGCTGCACTCTGTCAGCTTGTTGTGCATAGTTCAAGGAACTCTGTAGTGTGCTGAGAGGAGTGTGTGTGTGTCTCTTTTCCAGAACTTATTTCACACATCAAGTGGGATGCTGAGCGAGGGCTTGGTGAGAGAGAGTGTGCAACTACATGTAACTGAAGATTTATTTTTAGTTCCTGGCATAGCAGCTGAAATTAGGCAAGTCATTGGGAAGAAGTCTGGGATAATGATTTTTTTATATCATAGACTAAAAATGGCTCTAGGTGACAGGGAGCTGGGAAAGCTGAAGTCATGATTTTGGGGGAAGGGAGACTCTAGAAGAAGGAGGTGGAAGTTTTTTGTTTGCCTATCCCAGCAGTCTGAAAGTAAAATGTGGGCAATGGTGCTTGGCCTGCAGAACTGTAATGGTTTGGTGAGTTTTTTGTTTGGTTGTTGTTGGTTTTGGGGTTTGTTTTTTGTTTTTTTTAAGGACTGAGGCCCAATCAGTGACATTTACTCCTGATTGACAGGAAGTAAGACTAGGTTATCAAGACAGAAAACAAAACAATGATTTAAATGATTTTTCTGTAATCGATACACATATACGCACACAAATAACTGAAGATAGGCTGTATTAAAAATGCTAATTCAGGGTTTTTTTTTTTTCTGCTTTAGATCATTTTGAGTTATTCAGGTTTCATATAATTTGTTGAACTTGACAACCGCACAATGGTAATTTGATTCCAGTTTTTATAAAGTAATTGATACACATGTATGCACACAAATAACTGAAGATAGGCTATATTAAAACTGCTAATTCAGGGTTTTTTTTTTCTGCTTTGGATCATTTTGAGTTATTCAAGTTTCATATAATTTGTTGAACGTGACAACTGCACAATGGTAATTTGATTCCAGTTTTTATACCAGTAGTGTGTAAACTGGAATATTTTTCTAAAACTTATTGTCTGTCTTATGAGCACCGTGACACATGGCAGCTGCTAGAAGAGCTCTGATTTAATCTTTTGTTTTTCTCCCATTTTTCGTTGGCACAGGGACGGGAGGTGGGAATGAGTACCTGGTGTTTTTGTCGTTATTTTTATTTACAATGAAATGGGCAGAAAAAAAATTAAATTGTTTTGGCAAATTATCATCTGATCTCATGCCAACCCTAAGAATAGGCTGGCATGAGGTGGCAGTGAGCAGTTATATTCTTAACTGGGTTTGGCAATGTGCTTGTTTTGCTTGTTTAAAAGTATGCTTGTTATAGTGGGGGAAACAGACTAAATGAAGGTTGTCAGGGAGATTGCTGGGATTCCTGTGTTTGTTAATCCTTAACTTAGACGGTGTTTGCTCTACTTAACGCTTCAGTAGCACATGGGAAGTGCATAGTTCTGTTGGGTACCTAGGAAATCAGTAAGCATATGAAAGTGTCAGGTCTGATTTGAAGTAGCTATTGGAGTTTAGCTGAACCCAAAGTCTTATCAAGTCATTTGTTTTTTTAGCCTAGGAGTTGAAGCCTGACTTTTTACAGAAATTTATGGCAAAAGATGGGAGACAGAGGTCATGAAAAGGAATAGGAGAGGTTACTGGAGAGGAGACCGAGAATAGGGGGAAAAAAATAATTTGAAGGATTATTAAGCATAAATTGACCAAGACACTGGAATCTCCATCCTTGGGGATTTTCAAGACATGGAAACCTGGACAAAGCGTTTAGCAGCCTTGTTTGAATTTGGTGTTGACCCTGCTTTTTGAGCAGGAGTTTGGACCAAACTAAGAAAGGAGTGAGATCCTTTCAGTTGTCTATGTGTGAGTCTATGAATCAATATCTGAAAAGAGGTGTTGTAACAGGATTTGTGGTGTTTCCTGACTATTAGAACACTGACTAACTAGAAGTTAATATGGCCAATTTTTAAAATTAAAATTAATAAAATCTTGTGTCTGTTTAGTATTAGCAGAATAAATAGAAATGTTATTGTGTGTGTAGTGGACAGTGCCACGCTAAAAGCCTGCTCTGTTACCCCCAAGTTCACTTGAGGTTTGTGTGGTAGTTGTTCAGTGATAGATACTCCACTTGGCTGCAAACTAAATTTCTGAAGGGGGATGAGTGTCATGCTGTCTTTAAAAATGGGTTAGGAGAAAGATCATGTGTAACTTGAAAACAAATTGTTAGAGGTAAGAGAGAGCTTATTTAGTTGGACAGCAAGTGGATTTGGTGATTCATCCAACAAGGAGCAACTCATATTTTGTTTTAAAAGCAGAAACTGTTTATGCTTAATACTGAAATCTTTTAAACCCCGTGAGCTTTAAGATGAATCAAAAGCTATGAACTCAACATTCTGACTAATGTGCCATAAACTAGCATCAAAGAGTGGAATAAAAGCTTTTAGCAATTATTTTAAAAACAGAAATAAACTGAGTGTGCTTGGGAGGATAGGTTCCCAGCTACGTTGCTGCACCCATATCAGTGCAGGAGTTAAGGAGTGCTGTGAATTACGGGTATCAGTCACTGTCAGACAGGCTGTGTGCTGCAGGACCTACATCCCACCAGCCACCTTTGGCTCCTGAGGTTGTTTGATGTCCTGCGCCTGTGGAGAGATAACGTGCTCTTTACACATGGATTGTTTAGATGATTGGGTGCTGCATACGTGAACTATGAGTCAGGTTGAGCAGAGATTTTTGGCAAATGAATAAAATGTGTTACATTTGAGGTCATAGTGGCTCTGAGTAAAATCAGTACATGTCTGCAGAGGGTTCTTACTTCAAGTGGATGCTTGAGGAAGAAGTGAACTGAAATGCTTGTGTTTTAGAAGATTCTTGGCCTTATTAGATCAAAGTCAAGATATACCAGCAAGTGAAGTTAGTTAGGGTGCAACTATTAACGAAGAGTAAAATTAATGTCTTGGGAAAATTTTGTTCTTTTGCTGAAAAGTATACTGATTAGGCACTACTGATATGGTAGAGTAGGGCATGCTTGGTGACAATGTTTAGGTACAAGCTTTAGCTTTTAATGTGAGTCGATACTGCCACTGTTTAAGTGATGTGATAGATACAGTGATAAGCCTATCTACTTGTGGTAATTAAACTTCCTGAACTGCTACGAACTGTGGAGCTATTCTGTACGATACAGGAAGCTTTGCAAACAAAGCAGATTCCACCTAGGCAATTCGAGAGACATTTACAGTGAGAAGTGACAGTGTGCACATCAAACAGGAGTGGTGCTTTCTGAGCTTTTAAGCATTATGGTGGAGAAAATACGAGTTATGGATGAACTTTTGGTTTTGTATTACAAGTAGCCTGTAAAGCATGCTAATGACACTGGGATTGCTGGTGACCCAAGATGTTGGGTGGGTTATGGTGGGTTACTTAATCTTTTCTGGATTAATTGCAGTTCTTTAGAGGTAAGCAATAATGGCTTATAACTTTAATTCTTTTAATCTCTGTCAAGGAAGGAAAGTAGAACAAGAGATGGCGGTTGCTGCTGAAGCAACTGACAGTTTCAGTTGGTTATTCATCAGTTTACTTGTTCAACCTTAAAAACCACAAGAAGTTAAGAAATTACTAAAATGAGTATTTTTACACAGTTCCTTACAACTTGTGTATCATGGCCATTCATTAATTCAGTATTTTTTTTTTAATCAGTCAGTAACTTTATTTTGGAGGAAATAAGTGTTTTGTTATAAAGGGCTATGGTGATAGAGCAGTTACTTTGGAGAGAAGACTATCAGTTGAAATACTTTCTTTAGTATTTTTGTAACAATTTCTAAAGTTACAGGTAGACAAAGCTAACTTGTTTTAAACTTGCATGTTATTTTTGTATCTAAGTGATCTTTGACTTGAGGTCAAGTAGCTTTTTCCTACAGTATTGGTGGAGTGAGCACCTCTAGGTTTCCCAGTTTCAAGCATAACTTCCTAATAGGTAGGTAAGCAGAATCTTGCTTGACAAAAGAAGTACTAAAGCAGTCTACAAAGTGAATATATTCTGCTTGTTAACTATTTATTAATTGTATGGGAGAAAGGGATGAAAATTAAATAACCAGCTTTTTGAGGCAGCGGTGTGGGCTTAAGCAGTGTGCATAGCCACTGTGGTGTTCTGCTGACTCAGGTTTTTGTATGGCAGTGGGGCAAACAAGATCATGAAACTGAATCAGTCAAAAACTCTCCTTTATTATTTTTTCTTCTTTGATTATTTACTAGAACTAATAAGACTGGGGTTATGGCACACTAGATTTACTCCTTTTCTATTGATTTGTCTAAAGTTCATCCGTTAATGCTATTGAGTTCTGATTGTGTCTGCTTTTCAGCCATCTTCTCATGATAGCTGCTTAGTTGGATGTGTGAAAGCAGCACATTGTATGCACGTGGGCAGATCTGAAAATTATCTGCTATGGCAATGAAATTATACTGTAATCTGTCATGATAATAAACCATAAACTCATCTAACTTACAGAAATTGAGAAATACCTTGTAAGTTCAATTCTGGAACAAGCCCACACATGGAAAATATTGTATGGTTTGATACAGCTGCTGAAGGTATTTGGTCCACCCAGGTGTGGTAATATTTGGTGTTAAGGTGTAGTGTGTACTGTAATATCACCACACCTTCTCTGTTACATAAAACAAAAATGCTCGTAAGAGTTTCCAATACATATGGGCTCTTCCTGTGTAAAAAGGAAACTGTAGTTTTATATTAATTCAGACTGTTTTGGGGGAGAGTGGGAGAAGAGGAAGTTCAAAGTGATGCATGTGACAGGTGGCTTTCTTGTAAAGTTCCCTTCTTGATCCTTTCAGTGATCCTCAGAGTAAATCATTGGAGACAAGATGGTATTGGAGAAAGTATTAGGTATGCTGAATGTGTGATGCATGTTTACTGCTTGTAAGTGTTCTTTGCATAGTCTTATCAGATATGGAGGACATCAAAGATGGAAAAAAGTTTTTAATAATAAAAAATATTCTTAATTTAAACTTCATAAGTGTTTAAACTTGTTTTGAAAGTGCAGAATGTAAGTGTAAAAATCATCAGCTGATTAAAAAAATGTAATTGAAAAGAATCTTGCCTTCTATTCCTTGATGACTTGTGTGTGTATATATATATTTTAATAAACATACTCTTACTACTCTTCTAGTTGTAGTGAAAATATGAAATTGTCTCTTAATTAGAAAAACAAATTAACATATTTGTTTAGCCTTTTATGTGAGAATAAATACAGGAGAACTTGCTTGAGGAATGGGAAGCTTTCAGAGTAGCTTTCTGAACTACCTAGTAGTTTAGAACAGATTTCTAAATAAAGAAGTTGGAGACCGTCAGGGAATAGCGCTGTAGAATCCCAACACCTGGAGCGACAGGACTGTAGCTGTACAGCCAGGAAAGTAGCAACTGTAATTTTAGGTTATGTAGGCCAAGGGGATTGCAATAAAGGTAGTGGTGGGTACGGGTTGGCTTGAAGGTACACAGGGCCATTCTCTCCTGGTTTTTATGTTCAGGGAGTAGCTAGTCAAATCTTAGTAACTGTCCCGTGTGGGATCATGTAAACAAAACTGCATCATAATGCATATTTAGTCAAAGAAGATGAAAGGAAATAACCACAGATCTTAAATATTCTTGACGATACCTTTTTGTCATAACTAGTTAGTTATGTGTTTACATGTGGCTCTGCATAAATTCATATTGGTCTCTCTGGGATGGTTGAACAAGGCAAAGTAAGTACTTTGGTCAGGAAAAATGTTAGTCTGCAGTCTGTTCTTTCTTCCTCTGGTAAGGTCTCATGGTGATTGTTAGAATGTGACCTTTAAAGATGCTTGTGTTGTTGTTTTTTTTTTAATGACTGTAGCTTTGTGAGGAACAAATACTAAACCAACAAGAGATTCATTAGATTCTAGACTCTTAACAGCAGATGCAAGTAGTTAGTAAGTTCTTGTACAATATAGAGCTTCCTGCTTTCCTGTTACATTTTGGTTCTTGATATTCTCCTGCTGTGAATTATTTTTATACCTATAATATTGAAGTAACTTTTAAAATACTATGGCTTCATAATGAAACTGTGCTGGATGTTTGCATTTATAATTTTGTGAGTGCTCCAGTTCCAAAATCTATAACTCAAAAGAGTAAACCCATGTCAGTTGGCCAAGTTCAAAAGTTAGCATGCTAACTCAGATTAACGGAGATCCTTCACTCTGAGTCTGTCCCTCTTTGTAAGCCATACAGTAGCGTTTCTGTCTAATTTTGGATACACTGAAGTAAAATTTATATCCAATAAGAACTGTTTTCCTAATCATTGCAAGCAGATTGAGTGAACTAATGTATATGACAGACTAGAGGAAGGTAGTTTATAACCAGACTTGAGACAGAAGTTGCAACCAAAGCTTCAACACTGAAGCACCTGGTAACTGAATTTGTCCTGACTTTGACGTCAGCACAGTACTTTATTTCTGGTACTGCTGCCAGTCTAATTCCTGCAAAACCAGATTCTTTTTTTCTTTTTTTTTGTCTTATATAATAGGGCAGCAAGAGCTGTTGCTCCCAGACAATTAATTTTACTGGAACTGCTTCAGTTGTTCCTTTCCACTCCTCTGTGGCAAGTGGATCTCCCACTGCTTTATTCTCATCAGCAGAAAAAAGTAAAGTGAGGAAACTCCTTTTGATTCAGCACACAACTTCTTGGCTGAGGTAGAAATATAGTAGGCAATGTCTGCTACTGTCTCTCTGACCTGTACAATCCTATGTTCTCTGTCTGTCTTCCAGCAGTGCAGTTTCGTTTTCATTCTCTAGTTTACTTACAGCTTGGTGGAGGCATTCCCAAACTGGAAGAGTACAGTGGTAGGCTTTGATAAAATTTCCATCTATAAACCAGATATACAAATATGCATTCACACTTGAACTTCAGACAAAACCTGGGTGGATAATACAGGTTAGTTGACTGTATTCTGTGATTCAAACTAATTCCTGAATAACTTATGAGATAGACAGTAATCCAATCAGTTAACATTTTGCATTTGAAAACAATTGTTTAATGAATTTATGGGAGAACCTGTATAAAATTCATGTGGGTGTTCATGAGTAACCTGTGCACCTACAACACTTCAATATTATGGTAAACAATTCTTTTTTTTTTTTTTTTCTCTCTTACTTCCTCCTTTAGCAGAATGTAAGAGTCTCTGTAACCCATTACAAGCATCTGTAATTCTCCTGGATTTCTTTTACTTCTTAACAGGAGATCTCACCTGTACTGAAGTCAAACGATATTATTGGTTTCCTTATTGTTAGGTACAATATAATTCCTCTCTATTCACATGCTCCTTTGTTTCTGACTTCCCTGAAAGACAAATAATCTTCTCGGGAAGCTGCTACAAACAGGAAAGAATAGGAAAAGGAACAAAAAGCCCTTGTGTGTATCACAGCAGCTATAAATTCATTTAACCCGATATGCTTTGACCGTTGAGTTACATTATGGTTCCTGCATACTGAAATTACCTGATGTAGAGTTTCCGTTCTTCAAGGAAAAGCCAAATTTCCTTCCTATGGCAGCAGCTCATTTTTCCAAGTTTTAGTATCACATCATTTATTATTAGGGGAGCAAAAAGTAACTTTGCCATCCAGTTTTTTTTATGAAGGGATCAAATACTGCTCTGAGCAAATACTTGATCTTTGCTGGGAAATCTCTGTCTTGGAAGACAGACATTATTCTAAGAAGTTGTTGACATGATCTCTCTGACCATATGTTCTGAGACTGCTGGGTACAGACAGAATGAATAATGTTCACAAGTAATTCCTGCTTCTTTGGCTCACTGCATCCCTTCCACTGCCAGTTCCTTTGTGGGCTGTGTTTTGGTTGGTTGGATTTTGTGGAGTTTTTCTTACTATTTAAAAAACAACCCAAACAAAGCAAATACACATGTCCTCACTTCCGAGTAAAATACTCAATTTTCAAGGAGCTGCCCAGTATCCAATGAAGCTCTTCACAGTGTAGTCTTTGTGTCAACTTTTGTAGCTTGCTATGGGTCTTCTGCTTTATTTTTAAGTATATCAATTCTTTCCCAACAGATACATTCCACTAGCTTTATCCTCTCCTCAAATCATAGCAGAGGAAAATTAAAATGGACTGTGACACTTCTTTCAGTGTTTACTGTATCCACAAGAGCAAGAGGTGTTCCACGAAACCAACAGCATGCTCAGTTAAGCATCTTCCCAAAACTATCCCTGCATATAACTGGAAGAAAAGTATTTGGAAATTGAGCCTGTCACTTGTACAGGGATATTAAGCTGTACTTGCACACAGTGTGAAATAGGAAGCAAGTAAGGAGGAATGGACATTTTTTAAAAAAGTGCAAAAGTAGTGAAGAATTTCCTCAAATCAGTTTCTCAAAGCAGGTTTTGCTTAGTTTTTCAGAATGATTGCAAAAGAACTCTCTCGTTGTCAAGTTAAGCTCATCTTGAAAGAAAATCCTAGGTTTCAATAAAAGATTAATCCCAGGTTCAAAGCATATAATTGTAGGTAAAAGGGCTGCCTGTCTATAAAAGGATAAAAACAAACTCAGACTGTACTTCTGTAAGAGTGAAGAGGAACCTTGTCACAATAAAAAAGGTGTCTCTCTTTAGGAAGTAAGGTATAAAAGGAGGAGACCTATTCTCACTGCTCTTAATTGACCAAACTCAGTAGCTTTATAATAGCTTCCACTCAGTCTGAGCAGCTCCACAATGTGTCTGAATGAAAAGATCATCCACTTGCATTCAGGAGAACCCAGAGCAAGGAAGGAAGAGGAACAGCAGTTTGGTGCACATCAAGTATTGCTATCTAGCAAAACTGGCTTTGTTCTGCTACTACATTGAAAGCAAAGAGCTTGTATCTGAGCGGAAAATTGAGATGAAGTCTCCACTTACTATGTCAAGAATTGTTTTGACATAGTTTTTCCAATTTAACTATTCCAGAGTGTTTCAAAAGCGCTTCACAATAATATCACACCAAAAAAGCAAAAGCCAAGTTCCCTACAAACTCAAAGCTCGGAAGTCAAACAGTTGTGTTGCTGAAAAACAAGCAGCAGAGATACAGGACTGAGTGTGGTACTGACAGGCACGCTTTGCAGAACTCAGCAGGTGTGTAACCAGTACATGAAGCATCTGAACAATGCAGTTACTGCCCTAGGAGCTGTTCTGTGTCCATTTGTAATTATGTCGCAGAAGTTGATCCAGTGACTGTTCAAGTGACTAGTTTAGCAAGTGATCTCAGTCTATTTTCTTAGGAAAAAAAAAACCGCTTTCTAATTTTCTTCCAAACCAACTGATTTGTTTGCTGTAGGTGCTGTGAAAAGGATATTCTGGACAAACAGTCCTGCCCCGTACCGCTACAGTAGTACTTGGACAGATGGCTTCTTGTCTGATAAAGTGTATCTGTCACTTTTTACAGGCACCCAATATATGTACAGAAAGCTACCTGGGTGTATCAAAGGATTTTTGAAATTATTCCAATGCACTTCTAATCTACTAGCATTTTACTGAAGGAAGTTTAGGAAGTGCAGCTTTTCAGATAAGCTTTTTTTATCAAGCAAAGCATGAAACATAGTTGACACTCAAATATATGAATGCTCCTTTTTAAAAAATACAGTGTTCTTCAAGAAAGACCATTAAAGTGTCCATTACCAGGATTATTAGTTTTGAAAGTGAAATTATTTAAGCTTAAAATAAATGCAGTGCTAGTTTGCAGATCACCCAAAGCATAAAATATATATGGCAGCAGTGTATATGCTTAGCCTCACAATTCAAGTATATGAAGAAGTAGAATTCCCTGACTTATTTTTGCAGATTATGGTGCTGACAATTGGTGCTGTCCCATAATATTGTCACACATGATTTCCTTCTTTTCTTTATGCAAATACTCACCTGTTCTAGTGCAACTGAGACACTGTGTGTGACATGTGAGGTCTTCCTGGAGGTATCTGTAGTTCCTATGCAGAAGCTTCATATAAATTTCTGTTGCTACACTTATTTTACAGAGATTTGCTGGACTGATGAGAATCATTAAAGCAGAAGATTCTTTACACCCATTTGTGCTTCAAGGATATGTAGCTATGGAGTTTTGTACCTACTTATTTGTGTGGATTGTGGTTGTTGGATTTTGTGGTTGGTTTGTTTGTTTGTTTTGTTTTTTTAAGATGTGTCCTGTACAACCTTCTGTTGGTTAATGGTTATGTAATGACACCTGCATTTCTAAATTAAATATTAAAACCAGTGGGTAGAATTCCTGAATAAAAGTGGAAGCTTCAAACTAAAATAAACGAGTTTAAATCTTTGTTGTAAGGACGTTTGCCATGTCTCTTAACCTTTGGTTAGTTAATTAATCTTGATTAGTTAAATATCTCTTAGAACATGAAACCTGCATGTTGAGGCCAGTAAGCTGGTCTGCACTGCATAAAAGCAATATTACAGTATAATGGAAAGATCAGTCAACATATGTAAATGCACATTAATTTACAACTCATGGCCAGCTCAAGTTATCTGGAAGGTTTTATTAATACATAAGTTAGAAAAAGATTTTTAAAAAGCAGACTTGCTGTGAGTTTTGCACTAAATTTAGTCCAATTATCTCGAGTTGTTTAATTCTTTGAATTGTTGACATGGTTACTGCAGTAGCCTGAACTGAGCTCACATGAGGAAATAGTGATTTTTATACCAATAAATGTAGTGAAAGATGGTGAAAATCTGTCTACTGTTTTTACGTGCAAAATTTCAGTTACTCTGAATATTAACGTTGCTGAGACTGACCTTTTAAGGTAAAAAGAACAGTGTGATGCAGTTGCATTAGTATATGCTGTGATTTTTACATGCCTTATTGTCATGGTCTGTCAGTACTTATGCAAGTAGTGGGATACTTAAACGAAAATGGGCAGGAGTAAATAGAAAGTGATATTTGTAACTGTTAATGGACTGGAAAGACTGTTCGAAAGGGAGAGGTGCTGTCACTTAAGTGTTCTCAGTGAAGAACTAAGTAAATCAGTAGGAAATAGTTCTTTGATGTAGGAGTTGATGAAGTTCCATGTTTTGTGTTATTAAAAACTAGGAGAGAGATGATGCGCTGCTGTCTTAAATTGCATGTGTTTTTATACATAGAAATATTAATTTGATATCCTTTATCTGGAAATGTTTTATCATAGAGATTTTTAAAAAACGTTTGCCTTTGGGCTACTTCAAAATCAGGGAGTTAGTGACTTCAACAAGCTAGGAAAGGGTTGATTTCTTCTCATCTTGTGATGCTCTGGTGGTCTCTTAGATGTCTGAAAGAATAATGCTAGAGGACTGACTATAAAAACTGAGATATCTTAAACTTCCTCCTGGGGAGGTAAACTACTTGTGGTCTATGTTCTTAAGTCATCCTGGAAGGGTGATTTCTTTGTTAATGTAAGAGACTGTCAAAATTGCCTGTCAGTGAGAATCTGCAGCTACGTAACTGCCTTGCCTCTGCCTCCAGCTACTTGCAGTTTCTCTTGTACCTGTTAAATGTGTTGCTTATCTTGAGTAGCTACTGGCAGCATTGTGGCTTATGCACCGTAAGGAGATCTGGGAGGTGAGCTTGAGATATCTGAAAAAATGCTGTGTGGTATCTTGCTTTCGTATTCTGTGTTTTACCCAGAGGAGTTTGAGTGACAAATGCAATATAAATGTAGAGATGGAGTAGATTATCCTGTTCCAGGTTCTGGGAAAGATTGACAGTACTTAAATAGAAAGGGGAAAAAAAAGTATTTCTTGTGCAAGTGACTGCTAAACAGATACAGAGTTTTAGAACTTCTTGCTTACATAGCTGTCTCTGGTTAGACTTTACTTTATTTGGACTTCTTGCTCAATGATCTCCATTAAAAAGACAAGATCTATTTGCCAGAGTAAGGACATCTTAGTTTTGATTTCAAGACTAGAGTATTACTTCCTCTTTTAACTCCACACTAAGTCCAGGTAACAAGAATGCAGGAGAGCTGTAGCCGTAAGGAAGAAGTTTGAGATATGGCTCAAGAAGTTGAACGGTTGCTGTCACCATCTGAGGTAGTAAGAGAAGAAGACTTTATCCTAGCTGTCTGTACTGGGTTAAGCTGGGATGGAGTTAATTTTCTTCATAGCAGCCCACATGGAGCTGTGTTCTGGATTTGTGACCAAAGGAGTGTTGCTAATATACCAGTGTTTTAACTTTTGCTGAAATACACTTACCCAGCATCAAGGCCTTCTGTTTCTTACTGTGTCTCCCTTGGGAGTAGGATGTGGTGGGCCAGAGGTTGGGAGGCGATACAGCCAGGATAACTGATCCAAACTGACCAAAGAGAGATTCCATGCCATGTAACATCATGCTCGTCAATAAAACCAGGGGTGGTGGGGTGGGCAGGAGGAGTTTTTTCCAAAGTAGCGGTTGCTCAGAGGCTGGGTAGATATTGTTCTGTTGATAGTGAGTGATGGCTTCTGCATCATTTGTTTCTTTATCTATTTTTTTTTTTTCCCTTCACTTGTTAAACTGTCATTAGCTCAACCCAGGAGTTTCTCTTGCTTTTGCACTTCTGGTTCTTTCCCTGATGCCACTGCAAGGGAATGAGCAAGTGGCTGGATGGGGACTGACCTGCCAGCCAGGGTCAATCCACCACACTGTCCTGGATACCTCTGCTTGTTTTCATTGTACATCTAAAGTATGAACACATTGCCCCTCCTTTCCACATTGATGCCTCCTCCACTGCTTGTGTAGTCTTGCAAATTTCTTTGATTCAGAAAAACAGTATTGACAAGTGTAGCCAAGAGACAGAATGTAGAATTAGAAGGAGCATGGTATATTAATATCTTCCACCAAGGGGAAGTAAAATGTGTGTATGTTGAACTTGAACAGTTACAGGTTCATTTCCAGTAACATTGAACTCACCCACTGTATTAACAATACCCAGTGGTATGGGTTGTAGACTAGAAGCACCTTGATCATTTTGGCTGGTGAGAGCATAGCCAGGGAATCTGAAACCTTGCTGTCCAAAAAAATAGGGTTGTTATTTCCTAACCAGTGACTTGCAGGGCTGGGTCGTTATGGATCAACTACCACACTTGTTTGTATACAGCAGTTCTTTTTGTCTTGGATTCCCCTTCCTCCCTCTCCCCTTCCAAAGTTTTAGACATTAATTACCTACTCATGACTGCTTGGTGCAAACTGAGCAATGTTTATTAACCAGCTGCTTCCTTGATAGGATTATTGGTAATGGTATGCAATATAGATTGTGTTTTTAGCCTTGAATAAAATTGTAACATTGGTGATCTTTGTCAGCAGGATTTTACTGCTGTTAAGGAAAAAGTAAGAAGGTAGTAGGGAGGGAAAGATAGCAGTGAGTGGTTTGTGCATCATCAGTACACTGACTTTAACTAGTTCACCTATCAATTTACATTATTTAGTGTTAGGGAGAAATTGGCAGAAGGCTCAAGAAGCCAGGACACAGGAAATTCTCAGCTCTGAGTCTCAAACTGTCAAAATTGAGAATGCCATATAACTATCTGCTGATGCTGTTTGAAGTCCATGTTTGTTTTGGAAAGCTTTCCAAGAGATCTTGCTGCATTTTTGTGAAATAGTGGGGGTACTAGAGCTATACAGGTTTCAGGTTCATGAGTTCAGCAGTCAAAAGACAAGGTGAAATGGGATGGAAACCTACTTCTTCACATAAAATGCAGTAGATTCCGTGCTCATTTAGCTGCAGTTTTGGTAGCTCACTGAAATTTCAAGTGCTTTTTAATGTTAGAATACCTGAAATGTAGACTTATTTATTCTGAAACAGTAGGTAATACTGTCTTTTTTTTCTTTGATTTGTTTGTGTGTTTTTTTTTTTTTTTAATAGAATATTCAAATAAAAACTTTGGCAGATGATGTGGTAAGGTCTTTGTAACATCTTAATTTGCAATGGTAACTCCACGCTGCATGCTATTTTACTGCAATTGCTGTGGACAATATAACATGTTCTTACAAGGATATTAAGCAGGAGATTTCAGAAAATTGAGTTACTATTCCTGAAGGTCTTAATTTGTAACTTCAGTTGAAGAAGAATAATTGGTAATATCTATTTGGAGAAGCTCCTTTAACCACATTCTAAATACTTTAGTAATACTGTGGCTATGTTGAAACTGTTACACAACAGTTCAAATGTTATTTTTCTTCTCTTTCTTTTTAACACTAAAGGATCTACAGGGGTTCTTCAAAGTTAGTTGCCACATGATTCAGGTGGAATCATTCTTGGTAATAAGTGTGTACTGTATGTCAAACAAGAAGTTTGTATTCAGTAGCACTAACTTTATAATTCTGAATACTTTGACACCTGTTGTGAAGTATTTTTACAGAAACTTACGTCAAAATTGATTTCAGTAAAATGATAAACTTTTATTTTCTGTATGTAATAGTTAAGCCACACTGGCCATGTAATTAATCATCATTTATGTGTCTGAAATGAAGAAATTGTACCCAGTGATCATGTAGAAAATTAGTTTATGGCTTTAAAGTGATTTCACCTTACAATCTGATTAAACAAATTTGTTGTTAATAAGGTATACTTGATAAAGATCAATGTGGTGAAATTGATCTTAAATGGCTTTTGCCTGCTGAATAGGCACTTTAATGTAAGTGAACAGTAAAGCTGCTTTTGATGTATATTGGCTAACTTTGGATACTGCCTTTCGGGCATTGTGTCATCTTTGGCCTTTTCAGTGGGCTATACCCTAATTTTAGTTTCAAAAAGTTTATTATAAACTATTCTAATAAGGAAAAATGGGATTAAAGTAGAATTCTTGCATTGTTAAAGTTGTTAACAGTATCCTTGTAGGTATGTGTTTCTGTCCACAAATGTAAGACTTACAAGGAAGAAGAAAACCCAAACCCAACCCCCCTCCCCTCAAAAATGCAAACAAACAAAAAACCTCTAAGAAATTCAAAGGGTGTGCAGCTTATCTAGGGATACTTTCCCTTCAAAAATTTAACATAGTCTTGTAGGATCTCAAAAAAACAACAAAGCAAAACAAACAACAACAAAAAACCCAAGGAAAATAAACATGTTAAAGGGAAAAAAAGCTTTCTTCCCCATATTCAACAGCACTTGATCAAATTTCTCCACTTCTGACTGGACTAATCTAAAATGAATCAAAATTTCCTACAAATGAAATACTTCATTAAACTTTTCACACCTTGCAGAGGTTTAATGATAGAAAATATAAACTTGGATTTACATATCTTCCTAGAGATTGCAATGACTGCTATGAATGATGCTGGTAACCCTACGTAAGCTGCTGTTAGGTGAAAGCACATCTTCATAAGGCTGTTCAGTGCCTGAAACAAATACACTGGTATTTGTTGATGCAAGCAGAAATATCACTCTAGACATAATGTTCTCAAAATGAACATATATATAGTTAAAACCAATATTATTAAATAAAAAAAAAACTCTGACTCTATTCAGAATAATTAAATATCACTAATATGGTAATAAATGGCCTTATAAGGAAGGTGCTCTTGTTGGTTGTTTCCAATATTAACAAATTAACTGAGTAAGCATGCTTTTTTTAAAAAATAAAATAAATAAAATAAAAAAAGGTGGGGGGTTTGGTATGAGGCATAAACCAAGTCAGCCTTAACCGGTGAAATGCCATCGCAGACTCTCTGATATGCTTCCACTAATGTCTGTTACGTGTGTTTAACTATGGATGGCTGCTTCTATGTGAGTAATCCATTACCTGGCTTTTTTAAAAAATATGCACTAATTTCAGGAGTCCGTACTCAAAAACACTTCAAGGAATTGTGAACTATACTCGGAGCATTAATTCCTCTACAAACTTTATTTTACTTTAGCAGGATTTTTTTATAAGCCTGATGAACTTGTGAGTACCTCCTTCCCAACGCTGGCTTTTTCAGTTGTCCTCCAAAGACTTATAGCTCTTCAGGTGAAGGAACGCTTGGACATTACCTTTGTGGTACCATATTTATTCACTATCAGGATAATTAGGGAGTAATGTGAGAAGATGAACTCAAGATTTTGAAATGCTAAGTGTTTAACATAGATGGTGTACTTTTAGAAACTGTGAGACATAGTTATATCCCTTTTGCATGTGACTTGTCATGAATTTACCTTAAATGTTGTTGTCTCTCTATGGAAAGTAATCTCTGAATGTTAGAGTATTTTTACTTACAGTTCAATTTGAGTTTTAACTCTGCTGCTTGGATTAACTAAAAATGTGTGTATTACTGCCATGTAATTGGCTGCTTTCCTATATTTCTATTTCTGCTTATTTTTAAATGGATGTCTTTACAGCGTGACAGAATAACAAGCTTCAGAAAATCAGCAGTGAAAAAGGAAAAACCTCTCATTCAGCATCCTATTGACTCTCAACCTTCTATAAGTGAAATCCCACTTGCCCAGGCACTTGTTGATGAACGTTGCATGAACTTATCAGAAAAAGAAGTTATGGATCTCTTTGAAAAAATGATGGTAAGATTATGTGCTACATTGTTTTATGTGGTTTTAATATGTTTTTATCTTGTCATTTATTATGTAGCAGTGATATTCAAATGTTGTCATTTTGGAAGTATTAACTACTTGTGAAGGCCTAGCATAGCATAGGCCTGATAAACCTGGCTGAAATGGCACATAAACAACTGAGTAACTGACAGAATGCTAGTATTATATATGTTTACATTATTTGGTCTACTTCTACAGAGAAAACAAAGACAGAAAGCCAGGAATATAAATCTTAAGCTGTTGATTGCTTCATTAAGATAACCTTTATAGACCTTAGTTGTAGTAGATAGATACTGCTGTTGAAAGGTGATTTTTAATAAACTTCAGGAAATACCTTTGGAAAATAGTAATTTCTATTAATAAAATCCTTCTGTATAGAAAGCTGAATTTTTATATGGTCTTTCTGTTTTAGGATCACTTGTCAGGGTCTGTGGTTCTACTCACAAGCAAGCTTTTCTGTTAGTAATACAGAAATAAAATTTAGAAGTAGCTGTGTGCATTCTACCATGCACATTGTTGTTGATACACGAAGTATCAGGAAATGCAGACTTTCGAGTATTGTTAGAAATACAGTTTTCTGTATAATTCTTTAAAATTGTTGTAAACTTCCACACAGTCAGTATGGCCTAAGAATTGTCCTGTTCCATTGTGTAGCTCCACTCTGTTCCATAAAGTTGAGAATCTCTTTTGAAAGATTGTATCAGTGTTAATTAATACTTGTTTGATTTGCTTGTTAGATTGAGGGATTTATTTTATCTATTCCAAGTAATGTTAATTGAAGCAGACAACAGGTCTGTCTTCCAGAGACTAATAATACTTTTTGAAAAAAGCTGTTAGCTAGTAAGTTATTACAGTAACATTTACTGATTTTAGTTGCTAATCTGAAGTTACTTTGAGTTTTAATGGCAGGACTAGTCATGACTTGTAATGGCTACTTGTTGTATTTAATCAGTTATTAAGGTGAAACGGGCATCATTAGATTCAACCTAGCAAAGTATTTGGATTTTTATGTTTTAAATACATGAAATGTATTTATGTATACATACATACATACATACAAAACATGTTCACATCTACCCCTGCTACAAGCCAATAATCTAACAGCCTCCTGATTAGATAGTGCAGGAATGGTGTCTGTTGTCATAAGATTTTATAAAAAAAACTGAGGAATTTCACAAGAGTTAACACCTGATCAACTTGAGATGTAGAATTTTTGGTTTTGTGTTCCGGTTTTATTTCTTGAACCTAATGGTAACTACCCTTGATGCAGTTACAGTTTTGTCTAAATCTTGAAAACACTTAAAGTGACAGTGACAATGAGGTAACTCAAGATTAAACTTGAATGCAGATAAACTGGAAAAGTAACTTCTGTTTAAAAATAAGCCATTTGTTTAAGAAAAGGAGTATAAAAATAACAAAGATGAATAAAAAGCATGAAATAAAATCTTGATGTTGTGTGGTATGTTTCTTTACAGGAAGACATGAATCTAAATGAAGAACGTAAAGCTCCTTTAAGAGATAAAGACTTGACCACAAAACGTGAGATGGTTGTCCAGTACATTTCTGCAACTGCCAAATCTGTAAGTAGTTGCGTCTCCAAGACAGATGAAAGTGAGAAGCTTAGCTTCATGAGTGTTAATAATATCAAATCTGTAGTTACTAATATACTTTTAAATGTTTGCATCTGTGTCTGAAGGGTTAGTTTGTATTTCAGTTGTTGGACAATTTGAAAGTTTGATACTTTCTTCTAATCAATAAGAAACTGCAAATCCAGTGAGGTAGAGTAATGGATGGAACATGAGCATATTTCTGTGGAATTCATCTTACAAATTTTTAGTACCTTCTTGGAAGGCACAGTGTGACTTCATGGTTTCAGTAATGACATACTTACTGGATGTACAATTTGCAGCATTAGAAACAGGGAATCAACATATTGAAAGTATATAAAATTGAAGTAAAGTCAGTATTTTAGCTTAATTTGAATATGTTGAGTACTGTAGCTGGCTTGAAGACTGCATTAAATATTCTACTAAGAAATGTTCTGAAGGTAAAAAAAATCATTCATTTAGTGAAAAGATGGTCTTAAAATGAGTTTCAAATTATATTTTGAGTAGAAAAAAATATTTTCAGACCTTTCATTTGTGTAGATCATTCTCTGTGCTTAAATTGATTGATTAACTCTTAGCTGATGAATCCTTCATGAAGAGTTTTGGAAGCCTGTCTGTTTCAGGGTGCCAGAAGTGTAAGAGAACAACTGGATGCCTTAGCATTTGTTGGGGTGGAGAAATACAATTTCAAGTAGCAAAGAGCTGTAATCTATTTTCTGCAGTGGGACTAATAGTAGTGGGACTATTAGTACTGATTAGTTATAAAATAAAAAATACAACAGTAATGCTTCTTATGTGTTAAAAATTGACTATGGCAAATATAGTTCTTGTAATGTAAAAGGAGAATATACCAGAAAAATTAATTGATGAAACAGAGATATATGCATATATTGTGATTTCCCTAGAAATAGGTTCTGTCCTGATTTGTGCTGCTGTATGTTATATAAAGAATTTTGAAGAAGCTAGTGGTGAATTCTGAGGAACTGAATGTATTGCAGTATTGGGGAGAAATGGTGGTGAGGGTAGCTTTGTGTATCCAAGGGGCAGTAGTATGCTTCAAGTGATAAAATTTGCTATCAACACATAGTTCTTCAATAAAATTAGGTAATATATACTATTTTATTTTGAAATTAGGGTGAATATAATCTTTTTTGCACACTTAAGTTATTGTGTGCACTAAAAGGTTACTGGAAATTAAGACTGTGTGGAATAATTGTTCAAGTACATAATGGTAGTTCTACAGAGCTGAGTCTGAGTGCTGAATACAGAAAACATTAGAAGACAATCTATTTCTTAGTGAAATAAACTGACAAGTAAGTTAACATTGCTGTCTGCCTAGTGAATCTATAAGCATGAACTGCAAGCAGTGCAGTTGACTTGTTTTTCTTTTAACCTTTAAAATCAACTCTACAGAGTTAAACTTCAAAAAATCGAAACTACAGTGAGATGCAATTATGAGATGCAAATGCTTTACCTTGCATTGTAAACTTAAGTAAGGAAAAACTTGCATTATAATGTGAAAATGGTGATTTACATTTCTGAGAGGAATAATGTTCCCGCATGAGTTCATTTTAAACAAAATCCACAGTCCTTTAGTCTATCCTGGAAGGAATCCAGTGCTTAAAGCATAGTCTAGCTAAACATAAAAATTACTGGATAATTATTCAAGCTTATGCAGTGAATATTATGAAATTTCCTGTTAATATACTTTGCCTAGACTATCTTCGGGAACTATTGATTACCTATTGGAAGGTTTTTGTCTTCACTTGATGATCAGTGTTAAATCTTAAGTTTTTCTTAGTAAGCAAAAAAAAAAAAATTACTGAAGCAATAGAAACTTTCACAATGGAAGTACTTGGAATTCTTTCCCCAAAACATAGTTGGACGATGGTGACCTGTTGTATATTGATATCGAATGTAGCTGCCTCAATGCTTTTGTAGCTGACTAAGAAAAGCATGGCTACCATTGCATGTCTAACTGCTGAAAACTTTAACAGATTGCATTACTGCCACCATATGCACTGCAGCCTGGGAGACTTAACAGAACTGGGAATATGTTTGCCAAAATATACTAACGATTAAAAAAAAATCAAATCCCAAAATGTCCTCATATGGGAATGTGAGCTTTGATATTAAGGTGACTCCAGTATGGATGTTTTATACATATGCAAAATGTTTTTCCTAATGGAAAAGGAGCTCGTATTGAAATTTGTGTGCTTCCCTAAGTTCTTCTTGCAATTGAATCGCAGCATTTGAATGGAATAATTTAAGGCTGTTCAGAAATATGAATGACTTTTCTGTTGTGTGTTACCCTAATTTAGCTTTTAAATAACTAGCATCTTAACTGATTTAAAAAATATAAAAAGTAAAGCTCAATTGTAAAATGTTGATTGGGATCTTACAGTAATGCAAAACCTCATTTTCACTGTTAATTTCATCATCCGTTTAGTCAAAGAACTGTTCTACTCAGTTGAATTCAAGCCCTGACCAATTTGTACTGCATCACGAATTGTCAAGCTTTCTTTTCTTTAGGCCACCTTCAGGCTTGTCTTCCATGAAAATGCTGATCGCATTCAAAATGATCTTTCTTAAAATTTTCTGCCTTTTTCTTTGGTCACAGATAATTGTTCATCTGTTTTCCTTTTTTATACTGAAAATACTTAGGCCTTTTCTTCTGCTTAGAGCTCATGAATCACACTTCACAGTTGATATGACTTTTCTTGCAGTTAATTTCATGTTTGTTTCAGTTAGGCTTTTGAGCTCTCTCCACTCATTTGAAAATATCACACTCATTTGCTGATGTTGTCTTAACCAAATTATTTTTAAATTTGGTGCTTCATTTTCTCTGCCTTGTGTGCCATCTGCAGCATGTTGACCATGCTTTTCTGAAACGCTGTACTATCTTCAGAGCTCTGAGTGAGAAAGAAACTTTGGTTTTCAGTGAATGAAAAAAACCTGTCCTTTTCCTTGGAGGATAGAGGAAGTGTAGAAGCGAATAAGCTGGATGCTTTCATGTGAAGTGGTTATTTGTGCTTCTGGTTCCTTCTCTCACTCGAAGAGAAAGGTTGTTGACCATAGGAATTATACTGGGGAAATGGTGAAGGCTGAGAATTCTGTTTCAGATCTGAACTTGGTGACATCTCATGCCATATTGAATGAGTTGAACATTGATGAGAGGAAAAGGTACAAAATTGGGAAGAGATTGTCTGGTGATGACAGTCCCTCTTGTGCTTCTAGAGGAAGGTTCTTCAGGGAGAGGAGAGAAGAGGTGATTGTGAAAGAATTCCTAAAAGAATAGTGGAAGAGATGAGAGTAAAAAATGGAGGTAGAGGCTGAACAGATACAGTCAAATTCAGACCTCTGAACAAAATCATCCTGTCTCAGGATCTTAATCAGATAAAAATAGTTATTTAATAAACTGGGTTATCAAATTGCAGCAAATAACTGACAGGGAAAGGCCTGCAATATTTAACCAGAAGTCCATAGTCCTGGCGTTCATGGGAACACCATCATTTGTGCAGAGTGATAGAACAGAGCAGAGATGTGCTGCCTTTCTGCAGAGTTCTTCTGTGTAAAGTCAGCTTCTTGTCCATGAATATGCAGAGATGCTGTTCCCTGGTAAAGGAGATAAGATGTAATTCTGAAATCACTGTTTAATTATCCATGTAATTAAAAGCATCCATACTGAGCAGTTGCAGAAAAATGCCACACGAGATTTTCTGAAATGCAAGTTAGATCTATAACTGTAGGCTATATTTTTGATTATGCGAACTTAATTAAATTCACTGATGACATCATCTAAATAGATCAAAAGCTCCATAATAAATGAAGTCATTATATGTACAAGGAAGTCAGTAAGCCATTAGTTTTTTCTGTAGTTTTCTCAGTGTCATATGTAAAATCTGATCTGATAATTTTAACAAAATGGCGTATCTCTTAATCTTTCAAGATGTAGATGTCAAGCTAGGTATAGTTATTTGTTTGTAAATGTGTAAAATACTGATGATTCAGCAGCAGAACCTAAGAATTTTGAATTATTTCTCCTGCAGTAGAATACTGTTTTCCTATTGAGAAGTTGTAACTCTTGAACAGATTGATAAAGTAATAAAAGAATGTCACTACTACTAATGATTAAACACTGAAAAAATTGTGTGATGCTGCATCCTACTAAGTACTTTGCTGTGTTTATTTATGTATTATTATTATTATCTTTTTTACACAATAACCTCTCTTGGCTGACCACTGCATGCAGATAGTCGGAAGTAAAGTTCCGGTGAGTATGAACATGATAGTTTTGTTTTTTCTTATGAATACACTTCCGTTTTTAGGGATTAGGCTGCAATATTTTGGACTTTTATCTTGGCTTTAAAAGTTCAGTGGGCATAGCTGAATCCTTGTTTTATCAAAATAATTACCTACCTCAGTCATATTTATCTTACAAGTATAGGATCATTGATTGCACTTTTGAGGGATCTCTTTTTAAGTTTTCAGGAATCTACTTCCAAATACTTCAGACTCACTGAGAATTCATCTGTTCGTAGTGAGTTCAAATATAATTTAGGCTTGTCTTGCTTTTTATTGAAGGCAATCACTCGAAACTTTAAATTTACAGTATTTGGTCTTACCTAATTCTATTTAGATGTGGATTTTTTTAATGTCCTAATTGTTAGTATTCATAGTTTCTTATGGAAATGTCAGCTGCTTGATAGCAGTGTGAGAATAAGATTAATCTAGAGGATTCAGAAGGTCAATTAATAGCATAAGGGTGAAATCACTCACAGCATAAATTTATTAAGTGCTAAGCTACATTTTATGTTGTAATGATTGAAACTTAGTGATTTTTTTTTTTTTTTTTTTCAACAAGTATTTGAGACTTAATTTGTTGGACTGAATTCAACAAATTTTTGTATCCCATAAAAAAGAATTTTTGGGGGAATAATTCCGTGTACATTTTAAATGATAGCTGAAAGCTATGTTCTTTTTAATTATGGGTGGACTTTATTTTTGATTGCAGCCAAAAAAGGCTTTTCAGGTACTGCTTAAGTCATATTCAGCACTTCTATTTTGCAGTAAAAATAATAAAGGACAACCTATGACTTAAAATTGCCTAATTATTACTTCAGATGTACTTAAATATATAGCACATGGGGACAAAAATATTGCTGTTGGATTTGTTTTATTCAGTGGTCTTTAAACAGACTTTTCTGTCTGTATTCACCAGTACTTTTTAGTTTTGTACACAGTACTGGTTCTTATGCTGATTCAGGAAATACCTAAGCACAATGAAAGTATTTAAAGGTATTTGATTTTTGAGGGGACAAATTATTAATTATCCAGTTCAGTGCTTTAAAACCAGTTTCAAGGCTGCCACGTCATTTCCTTACGATATGAATTAGCTCGAACAGCTGCTTTGTGAAGAGATTAATTTATATAGGAATCTGGTGTAGGCAGAATGGGTAGTGAAGAAACTGTGCTGTTTTAATTTGGTGTCTGATGGGGTGCAAGAATAATGATGTTTTTGAACAGATAACTTGCAAAATAGTAAAATAAGAAACACGGCTCTCGGAGTATGACTTTGGCATATTATTGCTTACAGAATGCGTGCATCTTGGTGTGCTTCTTCTCAGTATATGTTTTTATAGGATTCATCTTTGGGACTTGATTGTATCTGCTGGCATATGTAGTTATTTTCCTGAAGATTTACAGATTTACTGTGGGGAAGGAGGAGAATAGTTTGGGCTATTGATGCTAGTACTGTTGGGTTGTAGCGACAATTGCAGAGAAGAGGTTTGCCTGTTAATGGGGAGTTTAGAGCTTTAAATTATTGAAGTTTTACTTGGGATCTCAAGTACTCGTGCCCACTTGTCATTTTAGCTGCCTGCAAAGTAACCTTTCCTTGCTTTTACAGACAGTGATAATTGAATTGAAATGGCAGCTGTGCATCTCCTCTTTATCTGTAAGGCATTAATGTAGATGTCTAAAGTAGGATTAGCTTGCTAATTCTACTTTTAATGGGTTGAATTAATGTCTTTGGCTAATAGCTACAGGGTGAAGTGGATATGAATGGTGTAAACTTCCAGTTTCTAGGTCAGGAGCTAATAGAGTGTTTCCTCATAGCTTGAACAAGGATACTGCTTTTGCACGTCAAATGCGCAACAGCTAGAGTATGTGTTTTAAAAAAAATAATTGAAATGCTTTTATGGCTTTCCTAAAAACAAACAAGCAAACCACCCACACCCCCTGCAAACAATTTGTCTTATCTGACTTTGTTGTTACATATTCTAATTAAAATACATTAGTTTCTTTGCTTGAGATAGAAACAGAATTGTCTTGGTAGAAAGTATGCAGAAACTCTTCAGTTGATCATTGGCAAGGGGGAAAGTGTAAGTTATTACTTCCACTTTGTTCGTAATTATGTTGGTACCAGTTACTTGTTTCTGTCTAAAGAGTGATTAATTTTCTGAATTACAAAGCAAGTGTAGTGCATTGGATAGAGGCAACCATCTATGATATTGTGATATTTCTATTCAATATACTGGCTGCCAATGTTCTCACTAAAGTAAACACTCTCCTGGATCCAATATACTTCTGACTTCTTCAGCTGAACTTGGCTTTAGCTTGAGACCTAATGAGGTCTGAATTATCTGGTGCCTTGAAGAGGAGTAGTTTGTGCAGTTTTTTCTGATCTTGTATATTAACTGTTACGGCTCATACCTTTGGTTCAGGTGTGCTTCACAGTTCTTTACCACGAAGCAGATAGAATATCTCCTTATTTCCCCATGGAAGGCAATATGCTTTTGCTTTCCCATTTTGTTAGATATTGGTTCTCAAGCTTGTTTACAGGCAGACCTCTGGTGTCACGTCCGAGTAGTGTATAAAGCTGGACATTTGTTAAGTCCTGGGTAAGGAATTTATTTGTCTAGCTAACATCTTTGAAGTCACCTGGAGTTAAAGTAGAGTAAGATAAACTGAAATAAAATGTCTAAAATATTGTTGCCTAGTTTTCTAAATATATTTTTAAAAAAATTATGTAGAGAGAAAACTATGCTTAAGTTTATTTTTCACTATATCCTGCAGTGTAAGGTGTCTCTCCTGTCTCTCTGTTGTCCCTTAAACTCTGAAAAGTGTCCTAAACAGACCTGAATTGGGAAAGCAAACTAGGTTTTCTTTCATGTACTTGTTTTTTGAGATTTACAGGAGTTCCTTTAAGCTCAGTTTTTCACTGAAACTTTGTAACTTCTGACTTCCTCAGAGAAGGGTTTTTAAAGGTGTGATCCAGGCTTTCATTTGAGTTGTCATGAATGAATAATTCTATGCCTTAATTGTAATACTGTGAAGGTGACTGGTCATGAAGTAATTTCTGAGATTTTCAGTCTTATGCAGTAATTTAATCTCTGAAAGTTCTTGTGTGGGACCTAACCCTCTGAGTTCCTTTGTACTTGGCTTTTGCCTTTGTCTTTATTAGATGCTCTCACATAAAGCTTCTCTTTCACTGAGACCTTGTACTTCAAAGTAAATGAGAAGCATATATGTTAAAATCTGATCCATGTAAAGGCATAGCATTACTTAAAAATAGTATTCCAATCAAAGTCTCTTTGAATAGGGAAATAAAAGAAGTAGCACCTGGTTTTAGCACTCCAATTAGTATGGCTAGAGGTGAGAGTGGATTGAGACTGAGAAGTTGATTGCAGAAAATATCAGAAAGTAATCCTGTTAAGATGAGAATTCTGAGTTAGAGTATTTGGCTGAAAGGTTTTGAGAATGGATTTTTATGAGCCATCTTTAGTGATCATCTGTTTTGAAGAGAGGGGAGAAGATGGGTGAGGAGATGCTTCCTTATTGCTATGCAGTTAAAGGTGCTTAGAAACGGGTAAGAAGGCACAGTAAGGAGGCTTAGGAGATCATGCTGCCAGTTGCTCTGTTCTAGCATATTTTAACTAGTTTTGAGGGAGTCATAGGCCTTCTGAAAACAAGGGACTAGAGAGAGGAGAGGGGCCTCACTAATATCCTCGACTGCATAGCAAGAGCACACTTTGGTTTGAATATGAAGGAAAACGTAGCAAAGACCTTAAACACCTCATCTGAATAGGAATCTCCTTTGGAGCTTGCAGCAGGCTACAGTGGAAGGGCTAACCACAGGAAATCATCCTTTTGGAAAAACAAATCTATCTTGCATTCTAGACTGCTTTTCAGGTTCTAGCTTAACATGTAATGGCATTTGCATGCAGTTGCAATTATCTCATCTCTTTATGGATTTTGTGGCTTACAGCAGCTCTTCTCTTCTCTTCTTTTACTCTTAGAGTCTGGGGAACGGCTGTTGTCTGAAGTTACAACAACTGTATCCAGTACTGTGTAGATGGTGTATGTTAGTTACACATGCAGTCTTTTTCAGTTTCCATCCAATGCAGTGAATGGCATAAAGCTGTTCCTGTTTTATAGTTCTTTACCTTATGGTCTTTGAGTGATGATTTTTCTGAAATATGATTTTTAATATGTAGTGCTAATATACTTATCTGATTTAAAGTCAGATCCTACTCTTGTAAAGACAACATCTACCCATTTATTTCTTTTTTCTTTGGTGGAAGAGTACCTCTTTATTTAGAAGGCTGATAGAGACGGATTGTAGCTCCTTTATATCCTGTGTGCTTTGCTACTTTGATGTATAACTGGAGTGTGTTATCCAGCTAAAAGCCGTTATGTGTATCAGCAAGAAACAAATGTCTTCAGAGTTGACGTTGTCCAGATGACACTGTTGTCTTAATGCATTCACAATCTGTGCCAGAATTTTGTTTTGTTGAGGTGAGAAAAAACAATCTGAAAGCATATTGTGGATATTTACATAGTTCTGTCATATGCATTAATACTGAAATATATGTAGGTCACAATCATTAACTGAAATGTAGACAAGTCATTTTGTTGTCAGCCAAACTTAGTGGCATTTTTTGAAAATTGATGGAAAGAATTTGAATAGGGCAAACCAGAAACTTCATAAAAAGTGTAGCTTTTTGAAAGAGAGACAATTAAAAGATTACAGTAGTCAGAGAAGTTCCTGATACACTTAAACCCAATATATATAAATCCTGTTCTAGGCTAGACACTTTTCATACTGCCTTTAGATCCCATGACATCTTTATCAGGTTCTCTTGAACAGAACATTTATAGCTAACGAGCTTTAGGAATTGCATATTAATCATAACCACTCTTCTGAGATAAGCCTACTTTTCTGCAACTTGTCAGAGCTGTACAGAAGATTAGTTGCACCCTTTGGTAAAATGCTTTGTATATTGTTCATGACTTTTAATACTACAGCTCTAAAAACTGATTGTCAGATATTCTAATACTGAAATACTTTGTAGGTAGTTATTCTTCTGTAATGGCACTTCAGGAGGGAGATGAGCTCTTCGTCAAATATTCCATATGATTCTTTTGTAGCAAACAAGTTCTTTTTGACATCTCTTGTTAGTGGCCAAATGTGGAATTAAGATACAGCAAGAAATCATAGGGTCATGCAGTTGCATGATTTTAAAAACACTGACTTAACAGTTGGTGGATACCAGCTGCTTTTCAACATAATTTTCAGGATCTTTTCTTCTTCCTTTCTTTTAGAGAAGAGAGAATTAATTCTAGGGTCAGAATATGTCCATAGTAATAATGCACAGCTTTCTTGAAACAGAAGAGATGTACTGTGGGAATGATCAGACAAGATTAATAACAAATGTAGGGGTTTTGTATCTCCCTGTTCATGGTTATTTCGAATAGAGTGTTATGAAGTAGGTGCTAAATGAGAGTGTGCAACGGTTAAACATGTTAATACAACTGAATGATGGAATTACATTTTTATATCCAAGATGTAGTACATGCACTTTAATCAAAGAAGTGAAGAAGATTCCAGAAAAATATTAATCCTTGTGAATGCAAAACCTAAACTATTAAACACTTACAACAAAGCAAAGTCAAGTCATATGTCTTTAATAATTGTACAGGAAAATGGTGATTTTAAAATTCACATGGAAATATTGGCCTTACATGTTGTCATCTAAATGCTGCTGTGATCAGCATAACATTAAGGTGCATTCTGTCTTCTGTGATAGGGTGGACTGAAAAACAGCAAGCATGAATGCACACTGTCCTCACAAGAATATATTCATGAATTGCGGTCTGGAATTTCAGAGGAAAAGCTTCTTAATTGTCTAGAGTCTTTGAGAGTGTCTCTAACTAGCAATCCAGTCAGGTAAGTAATAATTTCTGCTGTAGTTCTTGTCATGCTGTTTTTGCTAAGCATGAAGACTTGTTGGGGTTTTGTTGTTGTTGTTGTTGTTTTTTTTGTGTGGTTTTTTTTTTTTGAAACCAGAGTAATTGGTTGGCATGGGAAGGTAGTTCTCAGCACACTGGAAAAGGGTAAATGAAATGTTTGCAGCTGTCTGCAGTATCTTCTCACCTTTCACAGTGGGTCTTGACAACTTCTAGTTGCTGAAGCCAAGCATTTGTCTTAATGGTTAATGAGGCCTTCATGGGAAGTGAGACTCAAAGCAGCTTCTATGAAGACATGTCCAAGCAGTATTGGAGACATAGCTTTGCAAGTTTTATATTTGATAAAGAAATAATTAAAAGCGTTTTTCTTCATTTTTCCAGCTGGGTTAACAATTTTGGACATGAAGGTCTTGGACTTCTGTTGGATGTATTGGAAAAGCTTCTGGACAAGAAACAGTAAGGACTTGGATCATTTGAAGAGAGAGGTGGGGGAGCTTGTGAAGATTGTTTATACTTACATTATTTTCCTCCTCCTTTTCAAGGCAAGAAAGTATTGATAAGAAGAATCAACATAAACTTATCCAGTGCCTCAAAGCATTTATGAACAATAAAGTAAGAAATATTTAAAATTCAAGTACTTCTAGCATGATTGTTTTTTGTTGACTTCAAGATCTATGTAGCATGTTGAGTCTCAGAAAAGGAAGGAAAGCTTGTATATCCAGTGTCAGCTGACTCTTTGGAAATGTAGGTTTTAAACTTAGTGTAACTTGTTGAGGATCTTGTTAATAACCTTTCTCAATATGCGTTTTGTCTTAGTTTTGTTAAATGTTACTGATTTTTTGAAGTAAAATACTTGGCAAACAGAGGATGATAATATGGGTTTAAGGTAAGTGAATTTGGAAATTAATTGCTTGTGAAATTGAAAAGATTTTTTTCTGAATTCACATTTCAGTACAATAGGTTTTGTTAATATAATGTACTTTTCACCTGATTTTAAATTGGGTATCATTTAATATCTTTTAGTTAACAGTTTTTAAGTCGGTAGGTAGTGGGTAAAGGGTAAAACTTCAGTCTAGTTTAAGTTGTATCTGTTTCTTACATGAGTTACTCCTGTTCACAAAGTGTGAGTACTGTTTCTAGAAGCTGATGTGCTAAACTTGTAATTTTGCTTTATTCATAGCAAAATGTAAAGTGTTATAATGATTTATTCCCCCCTACCCATAACAGGTACAACTGAGCATTGAAATTACTTTTAACTACTGTTACTCAGCTCAGTAAAATCTCACACAATGGCCTATCTGATGAAGTGGAAAAAGTAAACTTAAATGGGCATGTGCTTGCCCCCTACTATTCCTACACTTACAGTGTAACTGGAAACAATTAGTTAACTGATTTACCAGCTATCCTGTAGTTAGTGAAAATGAAAAAGAGAAATAATGCTACTTTTAAATAAATGCCAATGTGTAAGGGTTTTTTTTTAATTTATCTTTACAGAAAGTGAAATAGAATATACGATAAATAAAATATAGTTGTTTCGAAAAAGAATTTCAACATCTATCAGTCATTGTATGGAAAATATTATTTTGACTTTCCAGGAGCTGTTATAGTCAAAGGAAAAAAAATGAATGAATTTTTCATACTTTTTCAGATATAGATAGAAAAAAATAAATCTGATTTTTCTTTTGGTATATATCTCATTTTACAAGATACTGTATCTTCCCTAGGAGCTAACTCACTTTCTTAGGAGAAAGCCTCAAATGTAAGATTGAGAAGACTGACTTGTGTTCCTAAGCATTTATAGCCAGAAGGTTGTAGTAGCGTGTTGCTAAAATTCATATGAGGAGAAGGGTACGAGGATTCCTGAGGATCTGAAGCCCAAAGATGATGATGAGTATTCGAGGCAGATACAGTCTTTTCACTGTAAGCTTTTTGTTTCTTTAAGTACGGATTGCAAAGGATTCTAGGAGATGAAAGAAGTCTCTTGCTGTTATCAAGAGCAATTGATCCAAAGCAACCACACATGATGACTGAAACAGTGAAAATACTTTCTGCTATCTGCATTGTGGGAGAGGAAAATATGTAAGTAAGATATTGCAATTTTTTTTTTTTTTTTTTTTTTTTGAATGCTCATGAGTTGTCAGTGTGGACACAGGTGAGAAAACTTGTCAGTGAAACAAATGTAACCTGTTAAGTCTTTATTTTCTTAATGTAGTTTAAATGAAAAGAGACTTTCACCTCTTCTGATGCATTAATCCAGTATTAAATCAGACAAAAGCAAATGAGCAGAGATCTACAATCCATGGCTGAAGTGGAAGGTCTGAAAGGACTATGATTGCTTACTAGAGGAGAGAAGACTTAATGAGCCATAACTGTTCATAAATGGCTGCTGAAAAAACCCCATATATAATATATATAGTATAATCAGGAATTGTGAAATTTAATTATGACAAGGAAAGCTGTCATTTTTAAAGACACTTTAGAACAATGTGTATTAGCATGAGGCACTGCTGAGACTATTATTGTGGTGAGGATTGAGATTGAGACATCTCCCCTGAGGAGGGGAGATTAATTTATATTTGAAAATAACTGACTTGACACCATGTGTTAAGATTTTTTTCATTAGTTTAGAAGATAATAATGGAGAAATATATGTATGGATTTTATTAAAATATCACCTCTCTACCTAAACAGAATAAATTTGACGGTGAAAAATTTACATTTAAAGCTGAGGTTTTGAGTAGTTCAAGTTATGGAGTTATGTAGCATATGTCCATGAGCTTTTTAAAACAAAGATAATCATTTGGCATATATTTGCTTTGCTTTACTGAGTGTCTTAGTTTACTAAAGGTTAAAAATGACAAACTCCATGTCTTCTGTACAATAAATAGATAAAAACATTTTGATGTGGTATCCTTTTTTGACAGTTTATCTTTCTTTTAGTCTGGACAAGCTTTTAGGTGCTATAACAACTGCTGCTGAAAGGCACAATAGGGAACGTTTTTCTCAGATTGTTGAAGGACTGGAAAACCATGAATTCTTACAACTGCAGGTGGGTTTACATTTTTTATATGCTTGCTAATAATTCAGAAATAATATAAAATGCTCGAAGATAGTGTATTATTTTTTGATTTTTAAATTTTTTTCCAGCAAAATCTTTATTGCTATTACTCCAGTGTTCAGTAAAAAAGCAAAAATAAGTAGAACTGGCCTACTGATACTAGATTTTCTAATTGATAATGGTGTGAAACCAAGAAACTCACTTCCTTGTCCCAAAAATAGGGTTATGAAGTCTTGACCTTAATAAAAAGAGAGTAATTCATGATACTCCTTTTCTTGGATACCAAATGTAATGCTTGGGTACTGAGACTGTGAAAGCATTTTGTTATCTTGGCCACTGCTTAATCTTCTTGACTGGGAATTTTGTGTGGTTTAATGGACCAGTAAAAATCCAACTCTCGGTTTGTCCTCTGAAAGGTTTTAGTTGTCATTACTGGAGCCCTGAAGAGGTTGGAGTTTAAGGAGTTCGAGGCAATGCTCCCTGTATATCTTCTCAGTTTAGGGAAGAAGCATGAAACTTACTGGTTTCCTACTTCATGACCTTGTTGATTTAAATTAAACAAATAAACAAAACCAGCCACAAAACGTTCCTGCTCCCCCTTCCCACCTCCAACCCTCCTCTAACCTCACTTAGACATCAGTAAAGGTACAATTGCAAGACTCATTAACTTGTTTCTGACAAAATCGTTCTTTACTCGTAATGTATTAGCACAAGCCATTAAGCCAGAGTCTCTTCTGGCAAAAGCAATCATAGCAGATGGCACCTCTTCTCTCTATTAATTTCAGATTGGACATGTACTTTGGCTTGTTAAGTCATGTCATAGTAGTAAAATAACAAGAATCATTCAGGCGAGCATGATGATACTACATTATCTGAAGATACAGCTGTATAAAGGGTGTGCCTTTGAAAGTGCTTTAATAGAAATTTAAGACTCCATAAGGTGTTCCATTAAAACTAAATAGTGAATGTAATTAAAGCAGGAAGGGAACGTTCATCTGACTTCTTTCTCTGCAGCTGTTGATTTTTTGTTATTTTATTTTTTCTACTCTAAGGCTACTACTACTTGCAGTCAACATCTTTTACCAAACTTGGTATTTCCCTGGAGTCCCATTTTAGTCTTTTAATGTGTATCAGCACTTTTGGCATTATGCTATTGTCTACCTGTTTTAAAGTAAATCAATTGAAGTGCACAGCTGTTCAATTAAAGCATTAGCCAGTATCCTGAGACTTCAAGCATTTTGCAGAAGTGCTTGCAGGAATAGAAAAGACACTTGGTGATGTGAATTATTTTATGTATGGGTGGTTTTGGGGTTTTTTGTATTTTTTTTTTTTTTTTAAATTTGATTACTGTATGAACAGTTTTTTTCATAATGGTGAATACTAAAGACAAAGAGATGCAATAGGGAATTGTAGAATGGCAATAACATTATGAAATAAAGTATGATCCAGTCTGTGCTACAAATTTGACATAGAAGCACTCACAGTATGAAAACAGAAGAGTTTTTGATGTTGCCTAAATTAACCAAAGTCAAGTGTTGCATGTGTGCTGCATAATAAATAATATCCGTCTCTTGACATTTAGTTTTGTAATTAATCTGAAATAGTTAAAGACAGGATTTATTTTCATTCTATACACACTTTTTGCATATATTTCTGATAACAGGTAGCATGTATGCAGCTCATCAATGCCCTTGTTACATCCCCAGAAGATCTTGATTTCAGGATACACTTGAGAAATGAGTTTTTACGCTGTGGCCTGAAGAAAATATTGCCTGTAAGTTATTTGTATAGAGGAACTGATCACAGTCAACTGTTATTTTTTTCATTATATAATATTTGAAAGGGGGCGAATTCTTGCCTTAAAAAAAGGAAAATTAAGACATACTGTGTCTTGAAAAATAGGGCTTGAAAGATAAGGATAATGAAGAGCTTGATATTCAGCTGAAAGTGTTTGATGAGAACAAAGAAGAAGACTTAATTGAACTGTCACATCGTCTCAATGATATCAGAGCTGAAATGGAATATCCTTTATAGAAATGGTGTTATAACTTGTTGCATTGTTTAATAACTTCGTTAAATGTAAGTCAGAATGCTCTATGTGCAGTTTATTTGTCACAGTTGTGTATCTTACCAGGGACTTTCTCAAGCAGATTTCTTCCCACTTGTTTTTTTAAAAAAAACTTATTCAGAAAATTAGTACTTAAATTTGCATGTCAGATAGAAGTTGTTGGGAACTGAATTATCTTTTCTGAAATAACATTTACTAAGGTAAACTCTGGATTGTAATACATGAAGATATAAAATTACACCCATGGAAGATGATAAGGTGAAGAAAAAGAGTTTTGATAACCAAATTGGAACAAAATTTGTAGTAGGTTCTGAAGCACTGAAGGTGCATGCCTTCTTTAGTTGTGAAGGAGCAGTAAAATTAAAGTTATGTGACTTCAGAACGGTTG
This sequence comes from Antrostomus carolinensis, assembly GCF_000700745.2. NCBI lineage: Eukaryota > Metazoa > Chordata > Aves > Caprimulgiformes > Caprimulgidae > Antrostomus > Antrostomus carolinensis. Next base: position 36,002 of record NW_010322678.1, read on the forward strand.
CTTGCAGTTTTTGAAAGAGTAGTAGCTGGTACTTAAGAAGCAGAGGAAGGTAGATGCAACTAATGACAAGAATATAAAATCACCAATAAGTAATGTTGTTGCATTACAGAACAGGTAATTACAGAGAATTTTCTTCTTTCAGAAATTAAAATGATTGATTAGAGTGTATTTGCCAACAGCCTGGATCACTTCAGAATGAAAATGAAAGCTTTGTGTGAAATATATTTACAGGATTCCATGATAATAAGTATGTAGTGTAATTTTTCTGAGCAGTAATGAAACATGTCATCCAGGTTGGATGAGGCTTTGAGCAACCTGGTCTAGTGGAAGGTGTCCCTGCTGATTGCAGGGGGATTGGAACTGGATGAGCTTTAAGGTCCCTTCCAACCCAGACCATTCTATGATTCTATAAATGTTAAACAGGGGACAGTTTCTGCAGATGATCTTAGTGGAAAAAGGATATTTACTAATAAGGATAGTAGTCCAGAGCGTTGAAAGGTTTTACTTGAACAATATGAATAACAGGTAGAGAACTGCATTTGGGTGGCTGTTTTGTTGTGTGGTGGGTTTTTTCTTTTTTTCTCTTTATTTTTGTTGTTTTTAAGTCTTTGTATTTCCTTAACAATGTTTGCACTGATGTGAATGAAGTATTTCATCTGCTGTATAATATGTTGAAAGATACTTCTTCTGAAAATTACTTCTTGTCAATTCTCCAACATTTCCTTCTCATCAGGAGTGATTACTATGTTCGGTAAGTGTCAGCTGTCAGGTTTGATTTTATTTTATTTTATTTTTTTTTTTGGAGGGACTAGGGGGAAGAATAGAAATTAAGATCCTGGTAAACTGAGTAGCTCATAATCACGTGTGAATAATTGCTCTGTAACTGGTGTGTTATTTGTCTTTCAGCTTTATGTTAATATTGAAAAGATCTTGTTGAATATAATAAGGTTGAAGTCTTTGAAATAAGCATTATTCTAACACCCTCATCCCAAAATCTCTTCAAATCATTGAGCACTTTTTCCTTTATTCAAATTTGATAGCTTCATGACTTGAAAGAACTTGAAAGTTAGTTGTATAACTAATAACTGAAAATAGTTCCATGGTGCCTTTTATCTTCTCTTTTCAATGTAATGTGTATGTTATATGTACACCTTGTAGTGCCTTAGCAGTGTCAAAGTACCACATACAAAATCTTGTTTTAAGAAGTAATTTTTTGTTGTAATGGGATGATAAAAACAATTGATATGCAAGATGATAATATTAAGAATATAACCTGAGAACTCTTATATTTATATATATATATGTATTTTTTTAATTTAAAAGTTTGGAATATGATCAGTTTAGGTTTGAGAGTTTCCTACTTTGGGAGCTCTATGGTATGTGAAATTGAGATGTAATACCTTGCACTGGTAAGAACTAATAATTTTGAGCACAGAATCCCCTAATCTTAGAGTTTCCCTTATGTTGCTGTGTGGAGATGTGTATCAAGCAATTAAGTTAATAATTAACTCATTTTCTAAGTAACTGAATACTGGTACCATTGCTAGTGATGGAATTCACTTTGGGAATGTGCTAAATAATTCTTGCAGTGTATATTGAAAATACTGAAGACGTTGTTTGTTTTATTGATTCTTGTCTGACAAAGGATACGTGAAAAGTGCACGATGTTTTGTAGACTCCTGAACTTCTGATACTCTTCTGAGAAACTGGCAACTGTGCTTTTATTAGCCAGAGCACAAATAAGACTTTTAACTTGAGCCTTTTACTGGCAATTTTATAATTCATGTATTAGGAATCTAAAAAATTAGAATTTTTTCCCCTGCTCTATGTTGTGTAAAATATTGTTCATGTTCTTATTACCTTCTAACGTGCTCTTTTTTAGACCTCAGTATTACAAGATAATAGAAGAATGTGTATCACAGATAGTATTGCACTGCAGTGGCACGGACCCAGATTTTAAATGTAGAGGAAGAATGGACGTAGACTTTACTCATCTTATTGGTCTGTATACTATAAACAATTTTACCTCATTTTACTGAAGTGCATGGTTTTCTGTATATTCTTCTGTTGAGACTTAAATTGACTGTGTGAATTTTTTCAGTTTTTGGAAGTAGACATATAAGCTACAGGTGTACTTGTGGAGAAGGGCAGATCAGACTCTGCAGCCTTTAACAAAATGACACTGATGAAATTTACTTCTCCAAGTTTGTCTTGACTTATGTCTGAATAAGTCTAAATAACCAAAAATTGCTTGTTCACAAATTCTGTGAATTTCAAGTCTGTTACAAATATTGAAACTTACATTAGCATTCATTGCTAGTGTATTTGTAAATGTTATATGGTTCATTCTAAGAGTATTTTCTGTAACATTTTCCAAGTGTTTGAGGTTAGTTTAAGGTAAACTAATCAGTTAAAGCAGCGGGGGACTGTGGATGTAATGTCTGACTAGTTTTCAGTATAACTGGTTTGTCTCTTCATGCCACTTCCTACCTATAAAATATAGTTACTGGTGTTTACCTCACTTACAAAATGTTTAGCGTTTTACACTGCATGAAAGTCAATTGAAGTGCTTTGTACCATTGTTGAATGAAGAAGTCTGTGCTTTGCACTCTGTCCAAATTCTCCTTGCCTGTGAAATCATTGTACTGAAATAAGAAAATGCCTGATTTTGGATTCCTAATCTGAAAAGGAGGCTTTCTGATTTGATGCCTCAGAAGTAACTGTTACTTCATACTAGTGTAAAAGTCTCTTTTCCATCTCTTATTTAGTAGTAGATTCATATAAAAGAGAAGGGCGTGCAGACTTAGATGTGTTAGAGACAGGACAACTACAGTGATTGATTCATCTTCAAATTCCTTGATCATGTGTCCTCGCCACTTTTTATATTTACAGATTTTACTTATCAAAATAATTCACCAAATGTTTGGTAAGATCAACCTAGTAATTCATTGTATTTTTTGTCTGTTGCTTTGTGTCATGGAGTCATAGGTTAATTATGGTTGGAAGACACTTCAGTGTTGTGGTACCTGACCTCTGTGTGGTATTTTATTTAAATTCTAGATGCATGCGTAGACAAAGCTAAAGTAGAAGAGAGTGAAAAGAAAGCAGCAGAATTTTCCAGAAAGGTAAGTCCTAATAATCACTGTTTTTAAGCTATGGAGCAGAAGCCTGACAAGAACACCATTGGCTAGTTTCACAGTAGAAACTTAGTGGAAACTGGGATATAGTGTATCTCATGGGCAGGATGGTCTTTTAACATTTAATAGCTGTGTGTGTGTGTGTGTAAGGCTCAGATTCCAGCTTACTCTGGATCCAAAAGTAGATGAGTGGTATTAGTTGTACATACCTTCAGTTCTATTCCTCGGCTGTAGGTAACTGATGGGAACAATTCCCCTTGCTGCTATTTTGTCCTGAAATACTTAGTCATAGTTAAATGCCTAAGGTCCAGATATATGGGTTAAAAAAAAAAAAGCAAGGTGGGGAAGAAACTTACCAAAAAGCAGTGTCATTCAGTGTTTGAAAAAGCATCAACTCTTTAGGCACCGTGATGCTAATATTAAAATACTGCTTTATTTCCTTATAATGCTCCAGATAAATTACTATGTTACGAAGGAGAGTAATTTATTTCCTTATCATTCACATTTAGGAATCTTACAGTGCATTTTAGAACAACAGTTTCATTCTTCTGGTTCAGTTCTCTTTTATGGGGAACTTGGTAACTAAATCCTGTTTCAGTCATGGGCAGTTTTCATTTATTAATAGATAGAGGAGAGGTTAGATGTTTAAAATTATTTCTGTAGGAAGAATTCCAGCTCAGTATATTTCTTGTAATAAAATTTTTGGAGTCTATTTCTAAGGAAATTGATTCTTATACTTCTGTTTTGTCACTATTGGTGTTTGTGCTGAGCGTATCTTGCTACAACATGTTTTCTCAAATTACTGTTTCCCAGATTTTGTTAATAGATAATTTGCTAATCTCAGCTCATCACATCCTGTCTAAGGAAATGAAATGCTGAATGTACTGTATTAGCTACAATAGTATTGAAGTTCATATACCAGGTTTTTGTGTATTAAAAGCATGCAAAGTTTTGATGTTTGGTCTGGTATAAGAAGCCTTTTGCAGTCCAAAAGGCAGTGCATGTTCTTGAACATCACGATTAGAAATTCCAGATGAAGAGTTGAATGAAGTAATTATCTTTTCTGTCTTCAACGTTAAATGTGGATGCCTTTTTAATGGGAGTTATGGTGTGTTGAGCCTTATAGAAAGCAAATTGTTATGATGCTTCCCTGGCAGTTATTTATTATAATGTGCTTTGTTAGTGGCAGTCAATACATGTTCTTCCTAAATATAAGTTGCTTTGTCCTGTGGAAGAATAAGTAACAGAAGCTTTTAAGGATGCTAATAATCTCAAGCCTAGCAAACAGTAGCAGGATGAAAATATACAGCAGATTTACACAATCATGTTGTAAACTGGACTTCCATTTTATATGGGGACATCAAGACTAAAGGTATCACTGCCTTAAATGGATGCCTCCTTTCTTATGTCACTTCATAGCTACACACATCTCTTCAGATTTCAGCTTGCTCCATGAGGTACATACTCGAGTTTACAGAGAATTTAGAGAAAGTCTGCGATGTGCTGTTGTGGGGGGGAAAATCCTGTCAAGCTTAAGAGCTGTACTAGATAACTGGATCTGAGTGGTTCTGTGTCATGACTTATTGGTGGAAGAAATTATGTGGTACTAAAAGAACACATACTGAAAAAGTGGGGGTTTTTTGTTTGGTTGTTTTTTTAAAAAATTTAAAAGTACATCTATTGCTCTGGTTGTGATATTGTTCATAGTGTGGACATAAATGGACAAACACTTCTGTGTTGGTTAATCATTACAGTTTGATGAAGAATTCACAGCTAGACAAGAGGCACAAGCAGAGCTTCAGAAACGAGAAGAGAAAATCAAAGAACTTGAAACAGAAATCAAACAGCTACGAACCCAGGTAATAAAACTAATCACAGTAAGTTCCACAGTTGAATTTTATTTAATTTATTTCTTTAAGACTTGAAAAGAACTTGCCCAGGAGTGTATTGTCTCTATGGAGTTTGAAGTGTATGTTAGTTGTATTGATTTGTTTTTAAGCCAACATAAACTGCCAAGGAAAGTTAATACAGGTAAATTTTTTTCAAATAGTACTGTATTCAATATCTGTCACAGCTATTTGTTTTATTGAGGAAAAAAACTTCTTAGGCTATGAAAAGTTTGAATCTAGCCTGAGTTTTTTTTTTTTCTCCAAGTACTTATTTATGCTTTAACATTACTACTTCTGTATGTTTTGCAGAAAGTGTTTTGGAAGGCTTTATACTTGAATTGCAAAGGTGGAAATCACGATAGCTTTATGTGCACAATACATGTACCTTTCAGCATATTCATGCAACTGATAATTTTATTTTTTTAACTCTGGATATCATAGTGTAGCTATTTCTAAAATTAATATTACACTAGCTTTGTACAGTCTCATAAGTAAATATAACAAAAAATGCAAGACCTTATGGAAGTTGAAGGGTGATACTTAATTTCAGCAGAGCTGGCTTTACTTGCATTCATTTCCTCCCAAATTTTACTCACAAGTGCCAAAATTCTATCTCCAAGTGATCTATCTGTCCAGGGTCACCAGTGAAGCAGAGAGGACAAGAAATGCTACCTTTTGAGCCCTCGCAACAGCTCTTGGGTTTTAGACAGGTCTTTTATGTCCTTTAGAAACCAACAGATACTATGCTTTGATCTCTTTGCCTCAGCTTGGCTTATTTCCTGCTCCTTCAATGCTTGGCAAGGTCTGCCTGTTGCCCGTTTTCCTCATTGTGGATATCTTAATGCCTATGGTCTCTCCTGCTGTTTGGAAGAATAGCATGTGATGTGCTATAACCTGGTTGCCATCATCTTGCTTTCAGGATGCTGGTCTTCTGCTGGCAAGTTGTCTGTGCTATAACCTTATCAGAACACTGGTCTTCTCATCTTAATGCAGGCACGTTACGTTGCATTTAACGGTTGGATTGGTGTTCATTGTGTCCTCTGCTATCATTACAAGTCATTCTTGTAACCTGCGGTGTCTTGTGGTTTCTTACTCCGTTTTCACGCACAGACACTTCTGTTTATACTTCATTCTTACCAGTTTTAATGTTTGTTATGAATATCTACAAGACAATGTTATAGAAATTTGACAGGCTGTTTTAATGATTTCATGAACTGCTGCATTACAGCTTGCATAGTAATTTGTGGGCCATACATGCCTTGTGCAAAGAAAAAAATTTTTTTTTAGTCCAATTAGTTATTAATCCTGTTACATTGGTTCTAACACAGTTCAAATTATCCAGACATTACAGCTCGTTCACAATAATGGTAAAATTAAAAGCGATACACATGAACTTTCTAGAATCTGTGCCTTTTTTCTCTAGTGTTATGCTTCCCATACAATATATTGTGGCACTTACTTTAAATGCACTTTTTTTTTTTACAGACTCTTGCTGCCTTTAAACTAGAAACAGTAATTAGGGAAACAATATGCAAATCAGATTAACAGCCTGTATTACATACTACTTTTGTAATTAAAAATTAGTTAGTAGTGGAAATAGAATATGAGCTCATATGGCGGTTTGTGCATAGCTCCTGATGCTGCTTTTTAACAGCTAATCTTGAAGGACAAAAATCTGTGAGGAATTCATACTAGGCTAGGATCATGTTTTCGCTACAGAAACGTCTTTACTGGTTCAACATGCTGCTGTTTTTCTTCATTGTTCCTTTTACAACTTACTAGAGTGGATTTTGCAATTGCTCTTTCTTCCTATCACCACAGAAACAACTGCAGACAGATTTAAAAGAAAGCATGTTTGTTTTGTTTTGATTCCCCTTGACCTCCCCTGCACCCCCCAACAAGATGTCAGGATAGTTATGAACAACTGTGGTCCCATAACCTCTTGTGCTGCAATAACTGCTTCAGTGATTTCTGTGGAAAATTTTCCATCAGCAGATTAGTGTTGTTAAAATTCAGTGTGGTTATTAGCATCTCTGATGCCTCAGCTTGCCAAGATATCCGAAGTGGGGTAAATGTTTTGTGCATTGATAAAAAATAAAATGCTGTTCTGTTCACTTAAATGTTACTGCTACTATTAAATTTTATTTAAAATGGAAACCATTTGTTTTTATAGAAATGCTAGGTTATTCAGTTTACTTGGCAGTTTTATTGTACATGGTATAATCTATTGTTATTGCTTCTAATTTAAATAGGAGAATGGTTGCATTTCTCCCTTTCTTGAGGTACAGTTGACTACAAGGCATCGTAGTTCGTTCAACTTAATCTTAAACTTCCTCCCCACCCTGATGAAAGAATTTCTCTTTTATATTTCAGGGTCCAAGCCTGACAGGTCAACTGACAGATGTGGCACTGTTACCTTCAACTCTACCAAGTGACAATGTGCCACCACCTCCAGCGCCTCCGCTACCTGGTGGAGCAGTAATACCCCCACCACCTCCACTACCTGGTGGAGCAGTAATACCCCCACCACCTCCACTACCTGGTGGAGCAATACCTCCACCACCTCCGCTGCCTGGTGGAGCAGTAATACCTCCACCACCTCCGCTACCTGGTGGAGCAGCACCTCCTCCACCAGCACCTCCACTGCCTGGTGGAGCAATACCACCGCCACCACCTCCGCTGCCTGGTGGAGTAGGACCACCTCCTCCTCCTCCACCTCCTCCGCTGCCTGGTGGAGCACTACCACCTCCACCTCCTCCGCTGCCTGGTGGAGCAGGACCACCTCCACCTCCTCCACTACCTGGTGGAGCAGTACCACCTCCTCCACCACCACCTTTTGGTGGGCCTCCAATGCCACCAGCTCTTGGAGGTGTTCCTTTTGCTCCCTTTCCAGTAATACCAGCATTACCACATGGGATGAAGGAGAAGAAAAAGTATAAGCTGGAAGTTGCAATGAAGAGAATCAACTGGTCAAAGGTATTACAATGTTTGTTTTTATTCCCATTGATAAAAAGTGGTTTTTGAGGAAGAAGGAGGTAATGTGCTAGGGTTTACATGGGATTGTTAATAGTATTTGTGTTTGAGGAATTCATACCATTCTTAATCCAAAACATTTTGATGCAGTGACTGTGATTCAGTTGGTATTGGTTTTTCAGATGCCTTATGCTATGGGGTAATCTCCAAGTGTTTAATACTGATGAGAGCCCATAACGGCCCGTATTCTGGGAATTCTTGTAGCTAACAGCTCTCAAAATTTTGACTGATTTTATATAGAGTTACGTTCTACATGTTTTCAACTGCAATTGTGCAAGTGGGTGCAAGTAAGCTCTTAAAAAGGTAAAATGTCTTGTTTAAAGCAGGTTTAAGTTATCAAACAATTAAAATGTTTACTTTATAATTACTGGGTTTTAGGACAGGGAAAAAGGAATCTTGAAGTAGACAATTGGGTGGAAAACTGTTGGGAAGACTGCCATTTAGGAACTGTGACAATCTGGCAGTTGACAGAAAGAAAGATCTCAAGACAAGGGATAACTACAGCTGTTTGCTTAACTGAAGTAACTGTGTCTGACAAATGAGAAAGGAGATGTATTAGGAGGTTTTATTTGAGTCCCTAGGTATAAAATATAGAAAAAACTTGGTATGAATGGGTACGTGGAATTTTGGAAGGCAATGCAAAGCAGAACTTTGATTTTAGTTTTGTCTTCTCTGGGTTAAGCAAGCTGTGGGAGCCATAAATTATGTGTGCTAAGGTTTCTTTTTTTTCCTTGCTTTTCTGGGGATGAGTTGAAGGTGGATGAGGCTTTTGGAGACTTTAATTTTAGCTTTGGTATCTTCTCAACAGAACAGTGCATGGTTGCTTTGGTTATATCTTCTGTGAATTTTGTTTAAAAAAGAAGCATAAGTGAAACAGCTATGGTAGCAATTCATTGAGTCATCTGGTTTCATTTTAAAAGCCTTGAATGAAACTTAAACTTGAGGTATTGGCAAAAAAAATTTTCCTAATTAAAAGGACTAACTCTATGCTTACCATGATAGTAAATATACAGATTAAACTTCTAAAATTTTCTGTTTAAGGGCAGATATCTGGACGTGAGGTTAAGAATTATTTTAAGATTAGTCCTCTGAATAAATACAGTAATTTACTGTAAAGCATCTAATTAAGAAATGACGACAGTTATTCTGTGTTCATATTTCATTTGTTCTTGTGATATGTTTGGAAGTTGGAAGGGAAATTTGACTTTCATTGCTTTATCTGCCTGTCAGTGATAGTTGTACTACAAAACACACTTCAATATTTTTCTTTCTTTGAGAAAGACAGGTGTTTATACTGTTAAGACAGTTGCAAAGGTTATCAGAAGGTTCTAAAGGCAGTGGTGTTACTAAACATCAAATTTTATTGTAAGCACTGAAGGAACTTTTACTACAGTGAATTTTTAGCTGTCTGTTTTTCTGTGAAATTATTACAGCATTTTGATTTATCAGTATGTGGTTTAATATTAAACTTGAATTGAAGTCATTGCTCCATTAGAATTGTGAAGCTGATGTTCCTCCCTTCTCCATTACTTTACAAATATAGTAGATAACGTATACTATAATGAGTTTTTAAATGAGATTCTTGTTGACAGAACTTTGTGTTTGGTATTTGACAGATGAGTGTCCCAGGAAGCTAACGTAGTTCCAATACAAAATTATTGTAAGTCTGGGTTGCACATTTCTGAGCGAGAGATTTCTTTCTATGAGAGCTTTTGGAGAATGTGTGCTAAGCTCAGTGGATTTATGGGATGACAGCAGGAGCTGGCAGTAGGTAACTGCTGTGTTTTCTTTCTCTTTTGACCCTGTCATGAAGGTGGGTCTGAGAGGACATCTGTGGCTTCCCTGAGGTGTGTGGAATGTGATCGGTGGGTGAACACTCACTGAATTTCATAGTTCTGCAGAGAGTCGCTTGTATTGTTGGTCTGTATCAAAGCAGCGAGAAAAACTGTGATGACCCTGTGTGAAACCTGGTCTAGTGGAAGGTGTCCCTGCTGATGGCAGGGGGGTTGGAACTAGATGATCTTTAAGGTCCCTTCCAACCTAAACCATTCAGTGATTCTATGACCCAAATGAAAAGAAGAGGCACCGTTCTATCGGGTGCAGTGAACATGAATTATAGCTTTGCAGTAAGTTGTGTACATCTATCCAAACCATTAGGGATAGTTCTAAAGCAGTTTTCAAACATAGGTAACAGTGTGCTGTTTCATGTAGAAACCTTCTAAGTTGGTGACATCTAATGTAGTTGTAAGTTCAGAGAATGCTGGTATCTGTACTTGTAGGTGATTAATCTCTGATGTTCATTGGTGGTTTCAAATCAGTAATGTGCCAAGGCAGGGTTATGGCCACTGGGAGGAGCTACGGGGCTGCACAAGTGAAAGGTTTGGGCACCATTAACTCCCTATGAATGTGAGCTCCTGCACAGTCTTAACATGGTTATGCTTAATCAAATTTCATTTTTTAAAAACATCTGAAAAGATAAACATTTACCTGAGCAGTAAACTGCAAGCACAATCTCTGATTTGCAAACTAACCTGTAAGAACAGTTACTAGTTATTACTTGCCTCTCAATATAGTTGGTCACTTTGTGACAGGAGAAGGTATGCTAATACCCAGGTGTGTGTTTGTGTATGGGTTGCTTTAAAATACATTTTGGATCAGTATAGTCACTGTTCCCTGCCTATAAAGGAAATAAATTTGGGGTACTAGATAATTGCATCCATTTTCAAGGCTAAACAATCACATCTTAAAGGCAGTTTGTGGTTGGTAGTTTTTTAGTGGTATAAAGCATGATAGATGTATGGAGGTTTGCTGTAGGAAAAAATAAGTAGATCACCAAATCGTGAAGGCAAATCAAAGGAGGACATTTATATATTGCATGCCGTCTAGTTTGATCTCTAGCTTGGACTTCAGTGTAGTTTGACAGGATGTCTGCTACTTGTTTGTCAAGGTACCAAATCTTTGTACTACCAGCTAGTGTCTGACACTTTCCTTGAAAACCATGTTCTATCTCAAAGAACTTATCTCAAGAACTTACTTTCATCAACAATTTGATTTTACTAAGCTGTGAAGCGGCTACAGATGGTCATTGCTGACCATGAGTTGCAATTTGACATTTAACAACTGTTGAATATGTAATTTATAAATTGCATTTTGAAATAGTGCAGGTTATTTTTAGGTTGTTTAACAGCTGGTAAAACTGTTGGGAAATTCATAGAGATGTAGTTTTACATTTTTCTATAAAGCTGGGTGTTATCATGTAGTCCTGGATGGAGCTGGGTGACGTGAAATGCCAAGTGTTGCTCCTGTCTGAAGATGCTGTGTATTTTCGGTATGAAGCCTCTGAAGTGAATCACTTCATTTCACAGCAGTAACTGTCCTTTGTAGACTTTTCACAGTATTGCAAGGACACAGGATCGTAAGTCCATCCAGTTCTTACGTAGCTGATCTACCCTGTCAGACACAATGGAATTTCAGTTTTAAGAATGTATGTAAAGTTGGATGGTCTTGGGGCAACAGCACTGGACTGTGTTTGGAAATCATTCTGGTTTTTCCTGTGGGATTTTTCAGATGATTCAAGGTAATCTGCTTTGTACAATTTCTGAATATATACCATCACCACTTCAAGCAAAACCTTTGGGGTGATATTTACAAGTAACTGTAGAAAGTACAGCAAAATGAAATGAGTGAAGGGTTTTCTTTGCTTGTGTACATATAATCAGAGCATTTCCAGAAAACTGAACAGTTTTTTTGAGAATAGATACTAACTTTAATACTTGTGAATTTAAAAGGAATCCTGTAGTCCTGCTGTTTTCTGAAAACATCTGTACAAAATATCTTCAACCTCTTGCCAGCTACATCAGTGTGTGGACTTCTTTTGGGAGGCCTAGTTGTGTTGTTAAAAAGAAAAAAGAATGTATGAGTTGTCATACTGGAAAAGATCTCATGTTTTACTTCGAGGTGTATGGCATTACCCAGTTTGGAATTCAGAGATTTGGGGTTGTTTTTTTTCCTTAGAAATTCATCTAACCATATAAAAGTCCTATTAGTTCATGTACTCTTTTGAATCATTTGAATTATACAATTTTGTAACCTTTAAAACCCTTATATAAAGAAAAAGGTCCCTTCCCCTCACAGGAAATGTTTATTGCTTGTTGAAGATATTTTACCACTGAATGTCCTTGTCTTCTGTCTGTTTAGAAGATTACTCTCTTCAAAGCTTCTATTATACAGTTTTATGGATTTTTTTTTTTTTAAACTGTTTTTCCTCCTTTTGACATGGAGTTCTAATGGTTTAGAAATGCATTTTCCACCTGGGCTTTTAAGAAAATGTTTTGTGACTGTTATTTCAGTTAGCTTCTCTTATGATCTTCGACTTCTAGATTTTTATATTAACTCTTTGTATCTGTTAGAGTATTTCCATCTGGACTTTCTTCCTTACAGAATATGGGTTTCATCAAAGATTTGTATTTTGCCAATTTTCTGAAGGGAGGGAAGAGAATTTTTCTGCCATTGACTATATCATTCTCTCCTGTAGTTGCTGCTCATATTTGGCTCGCCCTGCTTTGTCTGGTTAGGGTAGTTTCTTTTCTACAATTCATTTATCTTTTTCATTCATTTAGGCATCTCACTTAAGCAAGGCAGTATTCTTGCCATACTTGTAACTTATGTTTTTGACACTCAGTTGTCCTTGTTAAGTAATGTCTGATTCTAGAGTCAGTTGCACTACTCAGACTACTATCCTGTAAACTTACAGAGAAATAAGCTTTTTAGTTATAATACATATTTGTAATTGCAGCCAATTTCATTGTAATCAATTATGTTCATGTGTTCGTAGAAATAATTTATAAAGTGTACATCTGAGCACTGCATATGACAATGGAAGGTAACTGCAGATGGACACTTTGCTTAAGTGCTCTGGGAACAGTGCCAAAGATCTCCCGCATGCTGAAAAAGAGGAAAATCTATTTGATCATGACTTTTAAGGAGTTATCATTTGGGGAATAAAATTCTTACTGTTTAATTTAGTGCCTTTTGTCGCAATTGTCTTCACCACTAGTGTTGAATTAAGGTAGTTTTAAAAAATACCTTATTTGCAGCTAGTGGTAAAGCAGCTACATATTAACAGATTGACCATATGGTAAAAGGTGGAGGACCAACGTGTTGCAGTGAAATCCTACTGAGGTTTACAAATGCAGTATTGATAAATTTCCTGCATATCATCTTAAAGTTAAAGTAGCCCCTGAAAATTACTTGACATTTAAACAAAGTTGTAAACAAGAATTGATAAGATTTTAAAAACTGGAAGAGGAACATAGTTTGAAAACAAAATATCTGTTCTGAATCATACATGAAGAGTAAAATTGGCTTTTAGCTTCTGTATTGCAGAGTGCTTTCTTCTTTTAATATAACCAATATTAAGTAAGGTACTGTAATGAAATTTGAGAAATAGAAACTATTAAAAAAAAAGTTATATTAAGTATAAAGTTATTTCTGATATTTAAAAAGAGAATTCTTCCTACAAACTTAATATTGAGTCACTGAAAGGTCCACAGTGACATATCATTTGCAAATAAGATATTCCATATTGTAGCAGTGTAAGAAAGACTATTCCTTCTACAGTTCTCAAGTATCAGGGGTGCCTGTCAGTAGTGAAAAATTTGGGAACTGTAAACAAGAGAAAGCTAGAACACTTTCAAACCCAAATGCTAAGATGTTATCAAGTCTGTTTGGAAAACTTGTTGAGTGGGAGAAATATAATAAAAATAATTGTGTAGATAGAGGGCAATTAATCTGATTCTATTTTGTTCATAAAGCATCTTTAAGAGAACATAACACCTGGAACGTACCTAAACTTAATTCATAACTTGGCTATTGAAAATACTAGTTGTTAACTTTGGAGATGCCATTTTTGTTTCAGGTTGAGCCTCAAGAAATAGCAGAAAACAGCTTTTGGGTAAAAGCTGAAGAAGATAAATTTGAAAACCCAGAACTGTTTGCAAAATTGGCACTTACCTTTGGAACACAAATGAAAGGTACATTCTTCTTTTACTTTTTATTATGCTTTTATTAAGTTTCATATAATGGTTTTGCAGCAGGAAGATGATTTAAAAATGTATGCTTTTATTAGGGATAGCAGTCTATTGCAAGAATTGTTCCTCTGTCACTTTACAGCATGAAGGGAAGGAACCTTTTGTAATAATGCCTCTCTAAAGTGCAGAGTATGTTACAGACAGATGTGAATTTTCTTCATATTAAATTCTAATTAAATTTAAATTCCAATCCTAAAGTCATGCTCATCTGCATTAATATCCCTAGCTGTAGGAACTGGTGAATTGTCACATTCTTTTAGATATTTCACATGTGGGGGTATTGATGTGTAACAAAAATTTGCTTGTATCACTCTGCTAAATCAATATCCTCTACAAGTATGAGAGACTTAGAATGTAGCAATTACCCTATGCAGTTGAATCACAAAATCTCAATTCTATGATATGCCTTCTGTCATGATTCTAGAATATGTGGGTTGCAACCATAGTTCTTTTAAAAAAAAGTCAAGTTTTTAAATATACTCCTTTAATTAGTGTTTAAATTTGTGTTGTGTAATCTCAGAAGCATCTCTTCCAAACTGCACTGTTACTGTCATTAGTGGATGATGTAAGTTAGTTGTCAGAGTTGAATGATTGAGTACACGCTTAAAACTGTTTGCATGATATCATGGGAAAGTGTCAGAGAGTCTACTGATTTTTGTTGAAAAACAGTCTGAAATGGGTCTGTTTGACAACTAGTGAGAATAGAAACTATGCTGTAGCTTCGTGTCAAGTGTAAGTGAGGCTGCTCAGTTTGTCATGTAAATAGCTCTTCTGATATTGGTTTTAGATGAAAAAAATAATCAATTTCTCAAATACTTAATTCCTTCAATAGGAGATACAATGATAATAGATATTGAGTTGGGAATGCAGTTACTAACAACTGATTATTGGTTATGATTTTGATACTTTAATGGTCTTTGAGTACTTCTGAAGCTGCACACGGCCTCTTCAAGTCTTTTCATTATTATTCAGGGTTAATGGTCAATTGATCAGTGTTTCATATGCGGCCATTTACTCGTAATTTGTTTCAGGCACTGAAGAGAAGCAAGTACTGTTGAAATATGGTTCAATAATAACTTACTCAGGAACTAATGAGGAAGCCCAAGAAATTAGAGTCCAAGAAGTGGTAGATACTGAAAGAATGAATTCCTGATCTAGCTACACATCTTTTGTCTGTTTATCAACCAGTTGGAATACAATATACTTCAGGGATGTGCAGTTCTTGAAGGTGGATGGAGGCATATTTAGCAAGTGTTCAATAGGCCAAATCTGAATTAAGCAAATACACACTTAGGATTTTGAAGTGTGTACTGACTCGAAGCATTTTTATGCTGCTGATTTTTTCTATTTTATTTTTTTGTCTTTGAGAATTAACAGTTCATGTGATGCTTTGTGTTTTAACCTTAGAGAGTCTTCTGTTTTAATTCAAACTACTAGAATGCTCTCACTTCTATCAATTAATTGAGGATTTTTTTTTACTTCAAAATTAAGTTGTATTGCACATAAATGTTTGTGGTATCCTGGTGACTGTCTGAATTTCAGGAATAAGAACTTCAATTTATACTAATACAATGTTTGAAAGTTTAACTAAGGTTAGGAAAGGTCTTTCAGGGGACCATAACTTTCCTGAACCATTTCTTGAATAGATTCCTTGAGTTATTTCTGAATATGTCTTTTTCTGTGCTCCTTTGAAACCCCTTCAAAGAGTTAGTCATAGCTATGTTTTTCATAAGATAAATATATACACTTCTTTCACTCTGAGCTCTTGTTCTTTTCAGTAGTCACTGAATCTGAGCCATTAGTATTCTACTTTTACAATGCTTCCCGCTTTCTGCTCTAAACGTTCAGATATTACATGCAGTAATACAAAAGCATCATCTCTAGTAATTTAACACTTTTTCCCATACAGAAGTTTGATAGATTCTTGGCTCAAAGTATTGCAGTGAGGTTAAAATGATGTGGAGTTGGTCACTGGTTTTAATGTGACAGTAAGACAGGAAAGCCTTTAAGGGAAAGATCCCCTAGCAGCAGGTAACACTTAAAATGGAGTGAGATCCTTTTTAATGAAAATGACAAGATTCTGCCTTGAGCTGAATTATTTTGTCAGAAATCTGAAGAAATGTTTCAAAATTCAATAGCTTCTTCATTAAAAATAGTGGAAAAACCCTCTTGAAATTTTGACATAGCTGTTGGCTTCTTATGAGAGGAAATCCTTGTTGACAGAGTTGCACAGTCCTAAAACTGTGAACAACAGAAATTCTCGAAATAGCTTTCTGTCGTGATAGCCTTGCAGGCATTTTCCTGTTCTTCGTTATGTTGTTCCCAGTTAATGGTTGTAGAAAATAATGCCATAACAAAGGGTGGGAAGACTGTTAAAAATGTTACTGCGTATTACCCAGGATATTAAAATCTAATTTGGCTGACTAGGAGAGAAAGTCAATGTTGTTTTTCTTTGAGTTCAAGTTTTTCTTAAAACATGAAAACTTTCTGGAAGTCAAGAAGAGTCTCGGAGCGTTTAGTTGCAGCACAGGCTGAAATAACTGCATTCCACAAGCAACTGTTTTCTGCAACTGCTGTCTGCAAAGGGAAATATTAAGTGGTACTCACCATTCTTCCTTACCTTTTGCCGTAACAGCCACAGGCAGCTCATTAATCCCCAAAATACTTACTTCAAGCATAATCTAGGAACAAATTTCTCTTCTGTTTTCGTCCTGTTTCTTGTTCTGATCTAATATGTTACAGGAGAATGATAGAAAGACAAATAGAGATGCATTTTATATTCTCTTGAGAGCACAGTCAGCATGTAAAACAAATAAATGGATGAGTGGAAGAAAACTGACAATTGCCAAAAGCAATTTTGATGACTTTATGTTTACTATCTTGTATTTCATGGCATTTTGGAATGCCAGTGGGAATAGTAACTGAAGTAAAACAAACAATAGCATATACACACTTATTAAAAATTTGTAATTCCATATAGGTTGCAGCACTCAAATTTGATTAAACCTCTGAATTCTAGTCGTGATTCTCTAGCACAATAAGAATGATACTTTGAATTTTTTTCATCATTTAACAGTTTTTCTTTAAGATACTCAAGAATAACTTAATGTTGGTTGTCACTAAACTATATGCTGCCTTGCTATCTGAGCACTGCCTGTTTTCACGGAAGGCAGCCAAAGCTGCAGGGAAGTGATACTTTTGGAGACCAAAAGCAGGGGGGTGAGAGTGGGGAGGAAGTCGTAGTAGGACACTTCTGAAGCACAGTTTTCATTAGTTAATGAATTATTACGTGCATCGGTTAGCTGCTTGCAAAACATAAGAATGTTTAATCACAGAGCACAAGGAATAAAACGGAGTGTTCCTCGACTTGCAAAATAGTTTTACTTCAAATATACTTGGGTCGAAATTTTCTTTTAAAAAGTAAGCATAAGGCTAAATCTTTACTTGCTACTGTAACATTAAATATTTAATACTGATGCCTCATGAATATGTAGAACATTTAGTTAGGTTCCAGTCAGTAGTAACATTCAGACTTGCGATATTTGGTCTGTGAAATCAGTTACTGAGCACAGTTATGAAAACATCTGTTGTAAAGGGAGCAATGGCAACATTAAAAAGTATTCCCTTTCAGACTTAACAGGATTTGGAGATCTTGGGATTTCAACTAAGTTAACTGAGATCTAATTATCACTGTCTCAGTGTAGTCTGGAAGGATATTCTCCATTTTTTTCTTCGAGAGATACAGGTGATCTGAATATCTTTTAAGAGCCTCTGATGAATGGACTCCAGGGCTTCAAATTTTCATTAAAGATCTTAGATGAGTGTTTTGAGCTTGGAATTATGCTTCCAGAGGCAGAAATGGAAATAATTATTAAAGTCTCACAGCCCACTTTGGCAAGTAAATGGTATTCCAGATCAGGTACACTTGAAAATGAATGTTCACCTGTGGTAGCTGTTAATGAGTTGGGTGGCATTAAGACGTGTGGCAGTTACTGCATTGTGGGTCGCAATGAAACACACGGATGCGTGTTTCCTTGTGTAGCAGCACAGAGGAAAAGAGTGAAGAGGTCTGAGTTTTCAATCAGTTACTTATTTTCTTTTGACCTTAATTCTAAGAGAGAATGTTGTCATCCAGAATTTTTTTTGGTGAATCATGTGTGTCTTACCAGTGAAAGCAGTGATTTTACTGGTGAAAACATGCATCATCCTTTTACAGTTTTTTGAGTCATGACTTGAAAATTTCAGGCTCAGTAGTATTTGGTTTGCAAAATAATCTTATCATGGATTGATTTGTGTTCTGATATTTAAATAGCAAGAGGAAGGAATTCTGTTGAGGTATTGTTAACTCAACCTTATCTTCTTATTTTTAAGACAGTTAAATATTACCTGCAAGCCCAAGTCCCTCCAGACAAGTTTTTCTTAGCAAGGAGGATAACCTTTACACAGTGAGGATTTTCTTCCCTTTTTAAAACTCGTGTGATAAATTTTAAGCTTTGTTAGCTTTGTTAAAATTATGATCATATAAATGTGTTCTTAATTTAAAAAAAAGGGAAAAAATCCTTTCCAGTTTATAGAGTATAAGGAAAATGTGAAATTAACTCAATGAACAGTCCTCCTTAGCTGGGTTACATAGTATGAACCCTGCAGTATTTCTTAATAACTGAAAAGAGGAGGTCCAGGTGATCAGATAAATGCATCTTGTTCTTGTGAGTCTATTAAGTGATCTGAAGTTATTAATTGGTCTTAATGCGCAGTGAAATAATAAGGTGCATTGTCAGCTAAAAATGCCTTCTTGTTGATGTCCTTAGATTGGCCCACTATCAAAATTCTAGAACTAAAATAATTACCCATTTTTTATTAAATACATTACAGTATTTCCCTCACTAGAAAATTACTATTAGGAAGTTGAACAAGAATTTATGCTTAGTATATTAATTCAACCTTGTTATACATCTCTCTCTGGCAGGGTTTAGGGGTCTGTGTGTGTTTATATTTCTGTAGAATTTCTTTAAAAAAACCAACCAACCAACCAAACCCCAAAACAAAAACAGCCAAAATGAAGTATTTGAAATGTTTCTGTTCCTGGCATGAATCTACTTAATAGCAAACCTTTCAAATCACTTAAGCAGCTCATATTATGTTGTGCAGCTAGAACTTTATTTTTCTAAATTTTGCTTTTGTCCCTTAACTGACGTCAAATTACATTTTTTGGCTACCGGTTTAAGGGAAAAGAACACGCAGAGCAGCAGTGTGATGTCTGCTGTGCTTTGTGGAATATAATCTCAAAAACTCCCTCTGTTGGTGTTTATTTTTTGAATATTAAATACATATATAATTGTATAATTAAGTGTTTTCTAGCAGGTGAAAGTAAAGGATTAAAGTGGTGTGGCTCTGTAGATAAATTGTGATACATCACATGCTTGGGGCCTCAGATAACTTTGTGATGATGTGACAATGCTCAATGTATCTGGCCTGCTGCTATCAAAATCACTTTTCACTGTTTGATTGATAGTCTAATTGCAAAACACTACAAAGCAAGTTAATGCCTTCTCCCTAAAGGATCATGTTAATTTCTGGCTCTTGTAATTTAGGTTGTGTATTTTGCCAGTCAAGAATGATAGTGTGCTCTGAAGAAATTAATTATGTGTACAGTAGATCTGTAAAGGTAGTAATTAGTACATAATAGTCTGTAACTACTGGGATTGTTCCAGTACAGAATTCATTATCCATCCAACTTACCTCAAGGGAAAACTTCTCAATCAGGGTTCTGTTGCTTCTTCATGATTAGACTTTTAAAATACAGTTTTACAATCATTTTGATATGTTTTCAAAATTGAAGTAAGATTTTAATAGCTGAGTTGTATTTTTCATATTGTGGGAGTTTTGAGTGAGAAAGGGCAAGAGGAAAAACCAACTTGCATGTGAACTGTAATTGAACAAAACATTAACAAAATATTCAGATTTTAATTTTTATATGTATAATGTAGTATATATTTAATATAAAATTTAATATATTAAATAGCTTATTTTAACATGGTCTTGTTTTAGTAATTATAATATGTCCTGTCCTAGCTTTGGTATCCCCCCCTGTGAACAACTTTTAGGACTCATCTGTAGTTCAGTTTTAAAATATTGGTAAACATGAAAAAATAGGAAAAAGTTGATAGGATTAACTAGAATTTAGTTTTAACTTGTTCATGTTCTGGATCAGTGCCAAGAGTTTAGTAGCTAAACTTGTTTTATTGGTTGAGGAAGAAGAGGTTTGTAAAGGGCAACTGAATGTGAAAAGGTTGTTGGAAAAAATTAAGAGGAAAAACAGATGAAAAAACTGAAGAACAGTCCAGGGAGACAACATTGCTTCTGAGGAAGACATAGATATGACATGAGGAGGTTAAGAAAGAAGTGATGTTTAAATAAGACTAACTACAGTGATCGTATCAACATCCTCTTTTGTCAGTGTTTTATTAATAATACTTATTTGAGGCTGGTGTTTTCTTTTTTAGTCTATAAAGGTTAGACTATAAACAGTTCAGGAAACTGTTCTTGTACAGAACTGTAAGCAGATAACAATGCTTATCCAAATTATTTTATTGTAAACATTATAAGGTAAATGTTCTTTTTAAATTTGTTGGAAATAGCCAGGGGACTGGTTCTAAAAATAGATGATGGTGGAATACTGGCTATTACTGTACGAAAGTGGCACGATAGGTGTAGGCAGGTTTTGCACTCAATGTTTTCATGAACAAAAAGTGTGCCACCCTTACTCCGTAAACTTCTTACCATCCACCCCTTCTTTTTTCTAATGTTATGCTCACCCATCCTGTGTCCCACTGAAAAGTGGCATTCAAATGGTGTTTCATTAAGTCATCAGCATCTCGAGTTCTTCACCACCTCTGTGATCTTACAGTGGAGGCTTTTTCCTCCTTTTAAGTCCTCTTGGGTTTGTTCTAGCCTTCTGGTAAAATACTATTTAAAAGATACTGACAATTTTCTTTCTGCTAGTAGATCATTGACTAGGGTCTTCTTTGTTGATTGAGGTAGCTTATCAAGACTTCCTTCAGTTCAGGTAGAACATCTGTACTTTTATTCTTCACTGCCTTAAAGTGCTTGGATGACTACATTCTAATTAAAGCGAATTATTAAAACTTGAGCTGTGATAGTCTTTTGATTGCCTCCTACTTTCTGTGGATGTGTGTAATTTGAGGTCTAAATGTTGGAGTAGTGAATTAAAGGCCAGAACGTAGGTGGGCGTCTATTCCCATCCACTTCAGCTTTTATTTTCCCTTGCTTGCAGCATCTACAATCGCACCTTATTATACCTTAAATTTATATTTTCCATTGTTAAGAAAACATGCCAGAAAAGTTGAACAACTTACCTACTTCAGTATTGGAAATTATTTTTCTTCTCCTCTCCTCTCCCCCCTACCACCCCCCTCTGTTAACAGATTGGTCTTTGTGACATGAATTTTATTATTTTTAAGCCCCCCTGTGATCAGTTAATCTGCTGAATCAGGTAGTGTTCTTTGTTTGATCAGAATGAATGTTTTAGCTTCAAACGTTCTCATTGAAATAATTAGGTTTGCATGCATTAAATGCAGTTTTAAAGTTTTTATTCTGCCATCGAAGTGATGTTATATTTCAAGATTCATTCTACCTCTGTGCAGTGTTCTTCTATGAATATTACAAAGCTTATATTTACTCTTATTCTTGGCTGAAAATTGATGATATGAAATAACACATCATTCTTCATCAGCCCTTCTTTTTTGCATGGTGTAATGAAACAATTTAGTGGAGAGAAGAAAGTTTTGTTTATATTACTTTTCAGCTGTTTCTTAGTAAAGAGGCACGTAGCAGCCAGAGAATGAGGTTGGTGCACCATTATACGTGGAGGAAAAGCGTTGGCATTTATTTACATTTGGTATTCATAAATAAAAGGAAAAGGGATTAGGATTTAAGAAAAATGGATCTGAATTTGATATGCTAAGAAGCCCAGATCAAATTCACCAGAGAACTTAGACTTTTACAAGGTTTAAATGGACTAATTTTTGTCCAGAATTCCTGTAACACAGCTCTGTTTGTAGATGTGAGACAGCAAGGTTCAGTTTAAGACAGGAATCTGTAGTATTAAGCACAGATATGTTGTACTAGCTCAACTATATGCATTGCTTTGATGAAATAAAGAGAAGAAAAAACCCCAAAACAAACAACACAAACTCATAATGTATTTGTTTCTGGATTGCAGACTGCAGGTGGCTCCCTTAGTCTTCTGATTAATTCAGCATGTGTATGTTTGTTTCCTTTCCCTCCTTGCTTTCTCCTTTTCAGAAGTGTCTGAATCCAGACCAAAGACACTGCTTCACAGTGTAGGGTAACCAAATGTTTGTGTCTTACAAGGATTTCATTTAGTTAGATTGCATGCTTAGGTAATCAGTCTTCATATCTCAGCTTCACATAGAAGTGAAGCAGGCTGGTTTGTTTTCATCTTTCAGTGTATTTGAAATTATTGTTCTTTCTCAACAACAGAATAGATTCAAGTACCATGAAGAAAAAAGAATGAGTTATTAGTTTGCCATTTTTAATATTTTCCTTTCCTTCTCAACTGGATTTATCCAGTAGGTAAACTGTCAAACTCAAGATGGAGAAAGTTTTGCATTGTTTAAATAAACTGATGCCTGAAAGTATTACCACTTAACATAATATATATTGTGTCCAGTTCTGGGCCCCACAGTTCAAGAAGGACAGGGAACTGCTCGAGAGAGACCAGCACAGAGCCACCACGATGATTTAGGGAGAGGAGCATCTCCCTTATGAGGAAAGGCTGAGGGAGCTGGGTCTCTTTAGCTTGGAAAAGAGGAGACTGAGGGGAGACCTAATTAATGTTTACAAATATGTTAAGGGCAAATGTCAGGAGGATGGAGCCAGGCTCTTCTCAGTGATGCCCAATGATAGGACAAGGGGCAATGGGTGTGAGCTGGAACACAGGAGGTTCTGCTTAAACTTGAGAAAAAACTTCTTTCCAGTGAGGGTGACAGAGCACTGGAACAGGCTGCCCAGGGAGGTTGTGGAGTCTCCTTCTCTGGACACATTCAGAACCCACCTGGATGCCTTCCTGTGTAAAATTGTTTAGGTTCCTGCTCTGGCAGGGGGATTGGACTGGATGATCTTTCGAGGTCCCTTCCAATCCCCAACATTCTGTGATTCTGTGATATGTCTCTATATTTGTATTTCTATGTATTTAAATATGCATTTTTTAATTCTTAAATAATCTTAGTATTATTTCAACAACAATCACAGTAAATGCATAAGCATGTATTTCTTGATTAAGGAAAAAACATATTTGTATGTAATTAGCAATAGAATAAAAGTTTTTCTGCCCAGAAGTGTCAGGGGCAATTTGTACCAGATAATGGTACCCAATCTTGCTATGTTTAAAGTGTCAAGAGAAAAAAGACTGGAGGGAAAAAACATGCATGTGTTCATTGTGTTCAGTTTTGCATCAGGTACTAAGGCTTAACTGCAGAAGTTGACTCCTTAATAGTTACACTTCATAAATAAACTTGCAATAGTTGGAGAGAGAAACACGATTTCCACATTGACCTTAGGAATGATGCATGTCGTTTTGCTGCAGCTGGACTATTGTTTAGGAGAATCACGAATGAGACCTCCCAAGAATTACTTGTATGTAGGTTCCTCTGTAAATTTTTTCATATGAGGAAGCCACTATGCAAATGGTAGCTATTCAGTAGCACCTGCTCCTGTTGAAGGGGGTGTGTGACTTTTATTTCAAGAGCACTTATTATTTATCATAATGCAGAAGGACTAAAATGAGAGAGCATTCTGAAGGGGCCAAAACAAAGCTTCTAATTAGGAGGCAATGTTTATAAAATTTAGTTCTTCATATTTTATTTCAAATAGCATTTTAGCACACTTACCTTTCAATAAGTTACATGATTCTTTTTCTATGTGAAGGTAATTTGTAACATTGAGTCACAAAGAATGTATGTTTTATTTTGAAAAACCATAATAGGTAAAATAGATGTACTATTGGCATGACCTACTAGCAATTATACTAATTTGGTAGAAGTAGATCAGAAGCTGAATATTCACTCCCAAATTTGTATTTAAAAACCACTGTAGCAAAAATAGTATTTTACTTGCTTTACTTCGGAGTGCCTGTCAGTCCTGCCTTGATTGTATTTAACACTAATTCTCTATGACAAAACGCAATGTTGTATGATGAAATGTGCAGATAGGCATTGTAAATATTACTGAGAACAAATTAAGGCTTTCTTTTCATAAGTGACTTTGATGCTAATACTTTTACCACAAGTTTTGTCTGTGGTGGACTAATGTGAGGGAACACTATATTTTGTGAAGACTTTCTTTTGAAACATACCGAAGTTTGAAATATTTTTTTTATTTTTTATTTTTTATTTTTTTTTCCCCAGTTTGGGACTGTAGAGTTCTCCCCACTGGAGACTTGAGGAGTGATAGAAAGTAGGCAGTTCTACTAGTTACTTCCTCACTGTATTACTTCTACGGATACACGCTGATTATCTGCCTTTTTTAGTGCTAAGTGTGAAACTGAGCTTGTAGAGGAGGATGTCACGTGTATGCACGCTTGCTGTAAGAGCATCATTTGGTTAAGAAATTTGTGGAAGTGAAAGTATTTCTGAAGAATATTAATAAAAAAAAGCCCTGCTGCTCAGCTTCAGCAGTAGAATATAAGAAAGGCTATTTTCTTTTTTCTGAAGTATGAGAATTTTACTATCATAGTCTTTCTGCATAAATAAATTATGATAGTTTTACTGCTTGAGTAATTTTAGGTATTTATTGTTATACCTTCAGTAAGTTTTGGAACTGCCTGCTAATTCTAAAAAATGTAATAATTTAATGAACCACTTCTGTATTATTTCTGTAATTTTAAAAATGATTTTGGAAATGGTAAGAACTGATTTTCAGAAAGCATGGTTGGTGTTGAGGTTGTGGTGAATTTACAGAGCAGTGTTTTGTAGTGATGGCTTGGGAGGAAAAATACTGGAGTGAGAACAGCTGTGTATTATCTTAAAAGGTCTCTTGTATGTGTTTTAACAATGTTGTGACTGAGCTGTCTTAGTTATAAAGTGTTAAATTTTAGGTGACAACTTACAGAATTCATGTATTAATTTTAGACCTGAGTTCTAAGAATTTAAAAATGGAAATTTTGAAGAGGGAAGGTGGAAGAATCAATTCTTACTATAAAGAAAAGTCAAGGGAAGATCAACTCTCAAAGGCATCTATTGTTTTACTCCTGCATTTGGTGTCTCAGAGGTCCCCATTAGAAAAGTGTAAGGATCTGTATTTGTGCTACACAGACAAGTGTGTGTTACCCACACACATGTATTCAACAAGTGTGGGATTCCAGCCTAGTGTGTGATAACTCTGTTAGTACGTTCTTTACCTACCGTATGCCTTATTTTTCTAAGGGAAATAGAGCTTTTGTTTGTAGTAGCTTTATAAAATATAGCGGAGGAAGAAAGGCAGTTTTGTATTCTGAAATGTCTGTTTCACTCTCAGTGATGCAGAGCTCAAATAAACTATAGCACATTTAATGAGCAGTTGAGGACAGAGACACGTACTAGGCACACCAGGGAAAGGGATTGTGTACAAAGACTAATTAGCATGAAATATGAATACATTCATGAAGTGGTCTTGATCTATAATGCTCTTACAGAGAGTATTTTTTCTATGGATTCAATGAAAAAGAAATTCAGAAGTTGAACTGAAAAAAAGAATCTATGTTGAACTAGAAAAAAAAAGACTTTGTTTTTAAACAAATAAAAATCTGTATTCCTGGAATAAAACATATTTTGTATGAATAGGTAAAAAGATTAGAAAAGAATGCTTTCTCTATATCAAAAGAGTAAAAATAACCCTCAAAAGATACTCCTCTTCAAGTCTTCCCCCCCCCCCCAAGGGAATTTAAGTTAGATACAAGAAACATCTATTTAATTTGAAGCTAGTTACTCAGAACATGATTGAATAGCCCATTCCATGGATTTTACAGTGATTTTCTTGTTGAATGAACTGTTAAGATTATCTGTTGTGGAAATTTCCCATCAGTGTGGCTTATCTTTCATAGAATTTATATCTATATATGTACATTAAATACACAGGTAATAAGTTGGAGGTCAGTCACCTGTCACTTCTAGGTCTGTGTTCTATAATTCTATGCAAGATGGTTTAAAAACAAAGTCTTTCACTTTCTAATGTGTTATTTGTAGCTGTAGTTATATTTTCTGGAAACTTTCTTTATATTGGTAGAGGAAGCTCCATATCTAGTTACTTGTAGAAAGCTGAGCGTTGTAATGCTGGTTCTTTAGCTGCAGTAAAGCCACACAGTTGGCTGTGAATTTGTGACCCAAGTGAAGGTGGGAGGGGGAAAAAAAAGTCTGGAGGAAAGGATGGAAAACAGATCAACTGCTTACCAGGAAAGTTTGTGCTGACTATTAAATAGACTATGCACCTATATTTTTAATATCCTGAGAGCTTCCAGCACAGTTCTAGGAATAACAATGTATTTGTTTAAATAAATAAAAACCTACTGTAAACAAAGATGTAGTTATAAGCAAAACTTATGACCTTACTTGTAAAATAATTCTTTGAAGTCTGTATTAAGCAGATGTTTCCTCCATCTTTCAGCAGAACCATAGGTAGTACATACTACATGACTTCCTAAATGTACTTTCTCTCAAATTTCTCTTGTATGAAATACAATGTGTTTTGTTTTGTTTTTTTTTCCTTTAAAAGTGTCAGCTGTCAAAATGTGATCTGATTTGTGGCTTAGTCCCAGTCACGTATCGTGCTGACCTGCAATGATGTCATAGTTACAAAAAAATGCTCCCTTCCTCTTTGCTGTTGGTTTTATGTGCAAAACTGATTTTTCTTCCTTTTTTACTGACACAGAAAAAAAACCCCTCGTCTCTTTTTGAGATTGCAACTTTTATCTGATCGATGGTTGCTTCACTGTAATGCTATTAGGAGATGCTTTGAACAGAATATCTGCCATTGCAGGAATTTCTGC
This sequence comes from Antrostomus carolinensis, assembly GCF_000700745.2. Classification (NCBI taxonomy): domain Eukaryota; kingdom Metazoa; phylum Chordata; class Aves; order Caprimulgiformes; family Caprimulgidae; genus Antrostomus; species Antrostomus carolinensis. The sequence continues at coordinate 63,213 of NW_010322678.1, forward strand.
CATATATGCATAGAGTAAGGATAGATCTGTTATCCAAATGAATAAGGGTTCTTTGCAGAAAGATACATTAAAAAGCTATCTAATGGATTAAAAGTTAACAATCATGCTATTAAGTTTCTGAATTCATTGAGAAATTGAAAATACTAGGTACATAGGCATTAACACAGATAAAAAGCTGATAATTTTGTTAAGGTCTTGAATTACTTGTTAATGATCTCTAAAGGATGTAAAGTTGAAATTACAATTTTGCGTATTCTGTAAGCGTTGTGTGTCTTGTGCAGTTGTGGGGAACTGGAATGTCTCTGAAACTTCATTATTTCAGATACCCTTTTCTGTTCTGTAAGGTGGGAATGTAATTATTTTAAATACTATTATGGAATAAATTCCCAATGTGAAGAGGCAAGTAAATAAGAAATTTATGGCACGAGGACTTTCTGAAAGCAAAAAGTCCCCATGGTAAAGTAGCTGATTTTTATAAGCCAGTGTGGAACTACCTGTAAGTTCTGTATTCTGAACTGTGGTGTGCATGGAAAAAGGTTCAAGGTTTTTCCTTTTGACGTTTTTTGTTCTTGCATTTAAGACATTTGGATCATCATTCACTGTGATGCTGCCACCTTAATGAATCATTTTAGACAAGATTTGCTTGTATTGGTAATACAAAGGAAAGCAGAGCATAGATTACATCTGCTAAATTTAAAATATATGGATTTTGTATGCGTATATGCTTAAAATGTGCTGAGGTGAATAGAGAAACCAGACTGTGTGGGTAAAGGTGAGAGACTGGTAGCTGTGTGCTTCAGGACTATTTTTAGTCTGTTAAAACGCAAGTGGCTTAATTTAGTCCTCTGGTAGGTCCCCTCAGACTAGTCCTGTAATGTGAAAGTAATTTATCTTTTACCTCTTGAAGGCAGATAATCATTGCACATGTATTCAGTTTTCAACACACTTTGAGATACTTGGACCCTGAGAAGACTTTTCCAAGGTAGATCTGTTAGAAGGTAGCAATGACATCTACAACCATACCAAGGTTGTCTTCAGGCCAGTTGAGCCCAGTATTTTGTCTTCAGCCAGTGACTGAGAGCAGATGCTTAAGCAGAAGAGTAAATATATGTTATTTAATGTATATTAAAAGCATTTCTTTTTATGTACATAGAATAAACTAAATAGTGATACTTACAAGCTTCCAGCAGGTGACAGTTTTTTGTATGAGCCAGAGATCACACCTTTATACATAGTAAGGTCTTCAGTGTGTGTTTTTTTTTTTCTTTGATGAACTCATGATCTTTTAGCTTTCATAATCTGTGGCATTGATCTCTCTATTTTGAACCTATGTGTAGTTTTTCAGTGTTTCAGTCCTGCTGCTTGCTAATCTTCCTGGTTTGTTACCTCCTTTTTCTATCATTGCAGGTTTCATTAATAACTAATTTATATTTACTGTCTCTATGTTTTCAAAGTCCACAGCGGGGAAGACCAGAATTGTACATGACACACAAAAGACAAACAGTAATACATCACTGAATGATGGCCGTTATCTAATAAGTAGCAGTTGATCTACCTCAGTTATTGGAGAGGGAACCTCACCGTTTTGGTTGTCTTAGTATGGGATCATGAAATGTCTCAATTGCTGTTTGTTTTTCAGAGAATTACATTAGTATTCCAGAAACGTTTCACTGCCACAGTATATTGAAACTCCACTGGGATGACCTTAGTTACTATGATGATCATTAGTCAGAATGATTGTAATGTGGAAAGATGCAATATGTCTTCCCTGTGATGGGTGGTGTGACAGTTCCTGTTCCAAGCAGGTCACTGGCCTTTAATGTGTCTGGTTAAAACTCTAATTCTAATCTAAAGGTTACAATAGCCTGTATTCTTGTCACTGACATGCAGCAAAAATATTTGTGCCCACATATGACTAGGTTGAAAGGTATACTTGTTATAGGTGACATGTAAATAATTAGATTTATTTGATACCATCCATAGGGCCATGATTTCACACATTTGTTTATGGAAGACTAATTTCTCAGCATTTTATAAATAAGGATAAATGTTGCTATTTGTATTTATCAACTGTCAAAGCTGTGATTACCCGGCAGCTTAACAGGGCACTGCTTACTGGTTATAGAAATTAATGGAATCTATTAAGACAGATAATTTCCCAATTATTTTTAATATGAACCTTTACCTCTGTGAAGTTATGCTGTGGACCTGATGCTTATGAAAGCATCACTTTGAGTTCTGCTGGCTTAATAAAACAATAAATACCAAGTAATTACCTTTTTTTTAAACTCTAAATTAGTAGAATAGAATTCATTTTACTAAACATGAAAAAAAAAAATTAAGTACTAAGTCAATGGGAATGTAACATTGTGTATTTCACTGTGCAAGTCAGCATATAGCCAGGATGTACCAGGTTGCACTTAAAAAAACTGCAGTAGATCTTGAACATGGTAAACAAACTGAGAGTTTGGGGATTTAGATATTTAATGGATACGTATACACAAGTGAAACAATGTTTCATGCATGTTTGTTTAAAACCTTGATGGTAGAGAAATACTTTAAAAAGCAAGTCCATACTGGAATTTGGAAATGTGTATTTTACTTAGTGTTGAAATAATTAGTCCAGAGCTTTATATGTCAAATATCACCGTGAAAGAGAAAAAGAAGTCAGTTTAGCACTTCATTTTTACTGAAATCTGTCTGTTCCATTGAACACCAATAAGTATTTAACTTGACTGTATAAAGGGATTTTTGGATCTTGGGGTCTTTTTTTAGCTTCATTATTTCTAAAATTCCTATGGAAAATGTGATTCCTGCAAGTAGCTTTACTGGAGAAGATGTGCATTTTACAAGCCTACTCAAGAGGAACAATAGCTGAACTGTTCATTTAAAAGATTTTTGTTTACTAGGCTTGTCATAGTATTAACAGAAAATGAGCTTATTGAGATCTTGATAAAATATGACAGCAGTTTTTTGACTTTGTTTTACTTAGGATTTTTTTTTGGTCTGGGTCTTGGTGCTTTTCTTTGCTTTTGAAAGTTGTCTGGATAACAGGTGTGCCAGTTAACTAGAATCATTTTGCAGATTCCATCCTCTCATAGTTCTGAGGTGGTGATCACCTTATATCAGAGGAAAAAACCTAACTGGGACATATGACTGTCTAAATTAGAAATACTGTTACAGGCAGCATTTTATTTTTATAGGCAAATGTGTTCTCTGACCCACATAAAAACTTACTATTTTAGTTCTAAAATGCATTGACTGATCTTTTTAGTCATTAGTCAGGCACTACTGTATAGGCAGCAAAGACATGTAATGTCTCAGAGCCCAGCAAAACCCAGCAACAATAAGCATCTCTTTGGAGCAAAAGCCAGCACATTCATGTTAAGCATCGCAGATGTTGAAGCCGTGGCAAAGGGACAAATGTGGTGAACAGTCCTGAGGCTTTCTTCCATATAAATATTCATGGAGGGAATATGAGAGAAGAGTTCATGGAAAAGGCTGCTGGCTTGTGTTCCAGCTTCTTAGAGCACATGGAACAACATGGTTAAGTAGGCCCATTGAGGATATTTTCAGTTTAACTGTTGTTTACCTGCTGTTGTTTGATTTCTGGTGTTCAGGAGTACTTGCATGTATTTCTGTGACAAATTGTATGTGATAAATTGTTAATATTTGCTTATTGTCTTTCAGCAGAAGCAACATCTTCTGCATTGGTCTATAGCAGGGTAAATAGAAGGGACAGAATCAGTTGTGTGGCTTTTTTTTTTTTTTTTTTTTTTTTTTTTAAATAAAGTATTTGTGGCCCAGTCATCTACTTGATTTCAAGCTGTTGATTGAAAGCTGAAAGCAACTGCAATATGGAGTGGTTAATTAAGTACACTTTAACTGTAAAACTTTACTGCACAAGTTCCTGATGCAGATTTTCAAATTACACTTGAAAATTAGGACAGTTACAACCATTTTAGGACAGTTTTAATAGAACAAGAAATACTTCATACAACCGTTAAATGTGGTGGTCAAATAGTATTATAAGAATAAATAATAGGGATATAGATCCCCTGCTATTTTTGACTAAACTAATTTGTAAAACTAAGCCATGATTATTTTTATTTTCTTCCATAGAGCATAATTTGTTGGGTTGATGTTACTTCCTTCAGCTTGATTACATTAATTAGGCAAAAAACATAGGAGATTGCAAGAGGTTCTATGTTTTTTTTCCCCATCAGTTTACTTTATTAAAAAAAAAATAAAATCTTGAGAGCTCAGACTGAGATCCACTTTCTGATCAATTGCTTGCTTTTCTTGTAATAAAATTTTCTTTCCTTTTTTTTTAATGCTGTTTCAGGTATTTAGCTCTTCTGATTGCAGAAAGGACAGAGTGACAGCAGGAGTGCTTAATTAATTTCACTTTAGGAATTGATAACTGAGTGATTTTAGGTGAAGTGCAAAGTGCCAGGTGGCATTGGGAATAAACAGGAGATCACCCAGCTGCTGACTGAATTGACGAGAGGGTGTGGCTGACATCTGTTAATGCTCTGGCATTTATCTCTAGATATTTGGGGAAATGGTTTGCTATTTGTCAAAGTTTAAGACCAAATGGCAGTGTGGAGACTCTAAATGGATTTGGATACCAAACCACCTCTGTCGCAGTTTGCACAATTCACAAATTGCGTGGCAGCCATGTTGTGCAGGACAGCTGATGTGGTTCAGGAGAGAAGTTGTGGCTTCAGCTGTGTGAACTGTGGTATCTCCCAGAGTCTCTCCTCATTCAGGGTGCATCTGGACACATTTGTGCTTCTTGATGATCAACAGGTTATTTGCATAGTTTGACTGGCTGTTTCCTTGAGCGTGCAAAACTTGCCAACAACTTCTGCTGTCTGGAAGGAGAAGCTGGTCATATTTCACTTACTTACCTGGTTGGTGGAAGTTCACAGGTTTATGCTAGCAGCTGTGCTAACTAGGCCTGACTTGTGTGACCTGCTGCATAATTTCATAGAGTGTGGAAATTACGTGGTTAGACAAATGGAAAGACTCAGCATTGGTGTATCATTGGTGTATTGGTGAGGGAAGAGAACAAGTGCAAATTTGAGACGACACTATGTTTGGCTTTCCTCCCTCTCTCCCCTTCTTTGACTTTCATTTCCGTCCTTGGGTGCCTCTAGAAGTAACACAGGAATATAAAACTATCAGTAGCTTCTCAATATAAAGTTTTGTTATATTGCAAAAGAATTTACTGATTATTTTTTTTGTGTGACAAACTATTTTCTAATCTCTCAATGGCATTCATAGCTTCTTGTTTCATTTTTCTACCAAGTAATATCACATGGGCCTTTTTTTTGAGTGAACTTCTCAGTTTAATTAATAGTTTCAGTTGTTCATGTATAGTTTATGTATAGTTTACATCCCTTGAAACTGTATGTGTGCTTATTTTTTTTTTCTCCTATACTAGCCATAGGTCTTCTTTCAGGTAAAGGGAATAATAAAGCAATCAATTTCTTTTGTATATTTACTTTTGCTGCCAAATACTAGCAAATGCAATTGGTAAGCTACTTGACAGATGGAAATAAGATTAAATTACTCTTTCATTTCCCATGACAATATAAGGGTGTTTGTTCACTGTGGATACAGACTTGATAAAAATTGGAGATTAAGCTCAGGTTCAGAGAGACTAAAATTCACCTAAATCTGTACTTTCTCCACATTGTAATTCGATGTACTCCTTTTTGTCTCCCTTTAATTTTCATCCTCATCATATTAATGACCGTCAGTTTTTACTGTTAATTATGTATTAAAAGTATTCACTGCTTATTTAAAAAAAGAAAGGGGGAGGTTAATATGAACTGGACATTTCAGCTCAGAGTTGAATGCTTTAACAGCTCCAGTAGCATTAAATAAAATTGTGTGTATTTCTAAAAATTTATCACGATGACTTTTAATGCCATTCAGTAGCTAAATTAATAAACAGGTGTAGAATGGTAATTTTTGAGAGCCATGTGTGCTTACTTTTTTTTGCTACAGAAGTACAAAAGTACTGCTGGTAGAATTTTTTTCTTAATTACATCTTTGAAGTATTTCAACACGTTTGTGATGTTCTTTGCCATGATTATCATTAGTCTTGTTTAATGTATTTTTAACTTATATAACATTTTGTTTAGTGTTGTTAGTTTTTGTTTAGACTCTAAAGCGTTTTCAAGAAGTGCACTTTCTGTGGGATTAAACTAGTTCCCAGCTGAAGGTATCACTAACGGTACACACTTCAGCTGCGCATGTGCTGCCTAACGTAAGAGGAACAGAAAACAATCCCTTGCAGCATGTTGCATCAGCTTTTTTCCCCTACACTGATAAACAAATATGTTGTTATTAACAAAGGAGAACTCTAAATAAAAAAAAAAGTAGGTTACATAGTGTTGTGTTTAGATCTGTATTTTCATCTGCTAAAACTACTTTTTCCCCTTTTGCTTTGCCATAATGTCTCTCAGCCTTTCTCTCTCCTGTCTGCTTAAGGTAGACAGTGAAGGAAAGAAAACTCAATCAAAACATTCTATAGATGTAACTGATGTCAGATAATTATGCATTAGTGGGTATTTTGTAATTTCAACTGTTAGTTAAAAAAAAGAGTGCTGCTTTCTTACTACTTTAAGTATTTAATATAAGGCTATCGATCTCTACTGATTAAAAATAAATCAGTTTACAACATATGATATTTTCTTATTTGGTTTTGCTCTTTACCAGTGACAACATAAATAATTTGTAAAAATCTACCTTTGTGTAGTGGGATAAATCTCAAATTATTTTTCTTATTGATTTTGGATTAAGAACTTCAAATGGTATTTGAGTTATTAATATTTCAATAGAGGGCACTCACGTGCTTTGAGGTAACACCAAATCACTCTGTTTTTAAAAGTGCTTGGAATAAAATGAAGCTGAAGATAATATTTTGTGGGTTAAAATGTATAGATATAATTTGATAGTGCTTGGGAAAATTGGTCATTGTCATATTAATATTTTCATTTAATATTCCTCCTAATTTTTTAAATTTGCTTTGTTTCTTTGGATATTTTACGGTACGTTGAGGCAGTGCATTCATTTTGTCTTGAACTGATTCTAATAGATGCATTACTTGGCTTTCTAGTTGAGTTGTTATTAGTCTGTTAAGATTGAACAGTTGTAGTAATGAATCAGAATTTAATAAATACATTCTTTCCAGCTAAAAAGCCAGTAGAAGAATCAGAAGAAAAGAAAATAGTTCAGTCAAAGAAAAGGATTAAAGAATTAAGAGTCTTGGATGGAAAAACTGCACAAAATTTATGTAAGTGATGTCAAATGCATTAAGTGAATATCTAATTAGCATATACACACATGACTCTTCTTAAATGTTCTTTTTTGTTTACATGTGCAATATTCTTTTTGTAAAAACTTGCTAATGTGAACATGAGTCTTAAGTTCAGGAGTGTTTTACATATATATGATTTGAATTCACTCTGCAACTTTGGAAAACTTACAGTAACAATGAAAAATAGTGTAGACTTAAATGTTAACGAACTATGGGGTTTTTGTAACAAAAAGTTGATTCTTTCATTAATTGCTTTAGACTAGAAGTATAATTAAGTGATAATAGTTTGTTCAGGAAATGCACAGAGTTGGTAGGTTTTGTGGGCTGGGGTTGGGAGGCCATTCCTAATGTTTCTTTCTTGTTAGAGCAATGGAGAAATAGAGCTTGGTGAGAGTTAGACTTGTAAAGAGAAAAATATCATGAAATAGGGTAAGATAGGTGCAAATACTGCTACTATAAATTGTAAGGAAAACAACCTCACTTTTTTTTTTTTAAACTTGCTGCTTCTCTCTTTAATTATTGAGGGTAATCAGTCATTAAGAGTAGTAGATTATCTTATTTGAATTAGAAATATCATAAAATGTCACTAGTCCAACTGTGCCTCTGACAAATGAATTGTGTAAAACCAAATCTGTCCATGGTTTATTGCCACATCTGTGAGTGTGTTTTCTTAAGCAGGAAATGCACTGTGACACATGTGATACAACATCTCCAGTTTTGAAAATATGGATGCAGGAAAATTAGCCATGCTAGTTTGGTAGAATATATAGTACTTTATTAAAATGGTATGCTAATCCATCTGTGTTAGGAATACTTTGCACTTTATTGAATGGGGCTTGCTTAAAGGTTGCTGAGATCAAATTGCTTTGAGAACTCCATCTTTGAAGGTTATACAATATTCATTGCCTCTTGTATAAGTTTTAGTTACCCTAAAAAGTGGTAGAGTCAGGGTATTTTTTTTGTCTTTACCCAGCTCTTCATTATCCTTTTGACATGGAATTCTTTCTAGAATGTCATGTAAATATCATTCAACCATTTGTACACACAGTACAGCTATTCATACATGGTTATGAAAGCAAAAAATAATGAAGTCTTCTAGTGACTGTATAAGTCTGTTTAAGTAGTAATTGCAGATGTTGCCATTCATAAAAATAGGATGTTATTGCTAGAGATAAGTAGCAGTGCTAGAGAGCAACTGAGGCTGATTAAACAATTAAAAGTGTTGTCATAGTTTCATTTCGTAGAAATGAAATTCATTGTAAGTCAAACTGCAATAGTGTGCCTCATCTAGCATTTGTTTTATGTAGAACACTTAGTTGTGAATCATCTTAATTTGGATCAAGGTGTGATTTTTCAGTTCCTAGAAATTAAGTTTACCTTCTTATATCAGTCTTTTTGAGCTTTTTGATTCTAACTATTTATTACTGAATTTCAGCAATATTTTTGGGTTCTTTCCGTTTGCCTTATGAAGAAATAAAAAATATAATTTTAGAAGTTGATGAAGAGAAGCTGAGTGAGTCCTTGATTCAGGTATGTGAAAATAGCTCTGGTTTTGTTCATACCTTGTTCAATGCTGTAAAGGTATAAGAATTCAGGAGTAAGAATAGTGTAGAGTTTCCTGGATATCAGCTACAAGCGTATGAGTTGTTTGCTGTTTTGTTTATTTCACTTCTGCTTTTGAATGTGGTCACGCATAGCAATAAAATTGTCTTTAAAAGATGCTATTAGCAAAAGTGCTTTTGAATCTCGCACTTTTATGAAGTTTACCTTTCAAGAGGAAATCTCTGATAATTCTAGTTTTCCAAATTCTAGTTTTCCCGTTTGGAAGAAAAGCATTTAGCAGATTTAGGCTGGTGGATAATGAAGTTTCATCAGGCTTCTTTGTGGAAACAACTCTGTCACTAGTGATAGATGAAAATACCTGATTGTTTCAGGATACTGCTACAACCTAAAACACATCTGTAAATCAAACCTGCTCTCGGGCTGGTTTGGTCTTATTCTGAGCCCTGGCCTACTTGCCAGGGTAGGGGTGGCTGCAGATTCCCTGCCCCTGGCCTACTTGCAGAATGAGAAACAGAGAAGGCATTCAAACTGCACAAGCACTGTTCAATAGTAGGTAAAACATTGGTGTGTTATCAGTGCTGTTTTGGTCACAAGTCAAAATAGCACCATATGGGCTGCTATGAAGAAAATAAACTTCATCCTAGCCAGAGCCAGCACATAAAAAAGGCGAAATGTGACTGCAAGGTGTATCAGGTCAAGTATTTCCAGTAGAGAGGATAGTTGTAATGCTTTTGATAATACACTTCTAAGACCTGATCTAAAATACTCAATACAATTAAGAAAAAAGAGTTTAAAATGGAGAAGCTGAACTTAAAAACTACTTTAGATGATTGAGAGATGGAGAAACAGTCTACAGAAGGAAGCTAGACAAGACTGTCGTAATTAGATTAGTAGTATAAATAGCTGAGAGGGGATATGACTACATTATAACTATATGGGCTGAAGTGATGTCCACAAGCATCAGGGAGAAAAATTAAGTTGCATGAGTAGAAGGCAGTGTTAACACCAGAACAAATGTATGTGAATTCATCATGAAGGCAGCTATCTAGAAACTCAGCTGCCTGTAATCTTCAAATACTGAGGCTTTGGAGACTGGTCCATTTCTGAAATGAATGGTGTGGCCAAGTTGCTTCTAAGAGCAGGGAGATTTTGCTGATAACCTGGAAGAAATTCCTTCTGTTCCTAAAGATATTCTGAGAAATGTATTGGGGTAAATGGGCTGTATCATCTATTTCATGTTCAGTCTATTCTAGTTTATTTTTATTCTGATCTTCCAACTGAGTTATTAACTAATTTACCAGTTTAACAGTTTTCAATATTACTCACTGGAAGAATTTTACAAAGCAAACCTTGCTTTCTTTCATGCTTAGCAAAACTTGTACTTCATAAAAATGCTTATGTAGAAACTGTTTTGTTCTAAGTATTGAAGTGGTGAAAGCTAAATGGGTATAAGCATAACTGAACATGTAGTGCTTTTTCAGTTATGCTTCTCAAGTCCTTGTTTCTTGCTGCTTTTCAAACTTATGTTGTAATATTTACTAAAATTAATTGGATTAATCAGTTTGAATACATGGTAGACTATATACTGTTGTAACTCTTCCTTGACTCTAGGAAAAAAAAAAATATTGTTAATTCTCAGTGTGCCTTTGAGAGAGTAAGTTCTTGTAAACATGGAGTTGTGAAACACTATGCCTAGCAGAATTCAGGGCATTGTGACAGTGAGTGATAGTTTCAGCCTCTTAATGTCATCCTTAGATTTCTGCTGCTTCTTATGTTTATGTAAACCATTTTTATTTACCCTGTTTTTATTTAAACCCACACCATCATGAATACATTATGAAACTCTGTTTCCTAAAGTACTGGCAAGGATTTTAGTGTGTGATCACTGAATGCTTTAGTTTCATTTTCAGTTGTATTTAAAGGTATATTTATGGGAGGCTGCAGTGCTATTAGAGCCAAACTGTTCTTGGAAGCTGAGTGTAAAATGTGATGTGTTAGCTCTAGACCATAAAGGGGTATGGATGAGAAAAAAAGAAATGCTCAAGCATGCTAACAGATTTTGGTTGCATGGCTAAAACAAAAAAGACAGTTTTAGTAGTAGATACTTGTGTTTCTGCATTGATGGAAAAAATAATGTTTTACAGTAAGTTTATTGATGTATAATAAAATATACATTTCTAACAAATACTGTGAAATTATTGATGACAGCATTTGGTAAATGGTCTACCTAATTAAAATCGATTTTAAAAATAATTATGTTATTTAGTTAGTTCTTGTCTTTGATCTTTACCAGCATTAGAGTCAATCAAATGAGCAAGAATGTTTTACAGATCCTTAATTTTTTTTTTTTAAGGTAGAAATTTATGGGACATGGCTTGGGGTTAATAGGAAAGGAAGTATGCATAGGTTTAAACACAAAGCCACAGCTTAGTTGTATGATGTCTGGGTAAATCTGATGCTTATCTCTGTCAAATATATTGAACTCTGCTCACTGAGACACTCGGTAGCTCCCTGGTGTAAGTGTAAAAATCTTTCTGGAGCAGGGATGCTTTGTATGAGACTGCTTGTCATCTTTGTTTTTACTTATTAAGATGGGTGAATGTTTGTTTCTTTCAGCTTGTAAAATTAAGTTAGGTATCACTTGCAAATTTGACAAATTAGATGGATGTCTTTCTGAAAATTGTACCTTATTGTCTACTTCATCAAGCCTGGCAGAATGATCAGTAAACAAATTTTGTGAGTGATGGCAAGATTGGTATGTTCTAAAAATAAGACATGTACCTCTAATAGTACAGGTTTTCTACTATTAAGATTTTTATATCTGGAAAAAAATATGCTTCTATAGAGTTGGTAGCTTTTCTTAATTTAAAAGGCACACAACTTTTTCATATCAGTCTTTTTTCTAATCTTTTGTGACATAGACCTAAACAGTCATTATCAGTTCTCTGATAGTGTCAATGTGCATGTCCCTTCTATTTTAATCATATCTTATGGGAACACATGGCAACACACCTTTTCTGGTGGGAAGGGAGGAGAACTGATGTGCTAATAATCTAACCTGAAGAGCTTCAAGTTAGAGCATGTTCTGAAATGTTTTGCTTCTGTGACTACTATTGCAGAATATATCGGGAGATTTAGTTTTGTAGCTATAGCACATTACCTTATCTTACTAAAATGTGTTGTAATTAGAATGTTATAGAATTGCATATTCCATAGACACTTTATTGGAAGTAAACTTCTAAACTTGATGCAGGTTTCAGACGGTGGCTTCATAAAACAGGAGCTTCTTGTTAAAAACATAAGCTTACAACTTTTCTCTTTAATACTTCAGGGCCCACTGTGTTTGTGTGAAAGCAAAATGGTTTCTGTGTGGAAGCAGGTTTTTTCTTAGTTATTTGGTGCAGGAGTCAGTGCACTGTGGAGTTGGCTGAATCTCATGTTGGTTTTTCAAAAGTTACTAGTAACAAAAGTGCGCTATTTCTTTGGCCCCTATATGCATATTTTATGTAAATTATCCAGCCAACAGAAACAGGTTGCCCCCTTTTACTATGTGATTAGGCAATTACGCCCCCCAAAAAATCCACCTAAGGGCTATGGTGGGAAAGCAGGAGGGACTCTGCTCACATGTGTCTGGAGGTATCTCTGCATTCTCCTGTAGCTAAATGTTTCCAACTTGGTCCCTTTGATTTCTTCAGTGGCTAGTGCTTGCCCATAACTCAATGGCTTTTGAAATTCCACAGAATCACTCTTGCCTCCAAGCTGCTACGGTGCTTTGGATCCCATATCCAATATCCACAATATTACGTTATTTTTGTTAATTTTTCCTCTCATAACTGTTTAATATGGACAGTGGTGGATTGGAGATTGGCAGTGAAGTAAAGGGCACCCTCTGTGTGTGGATGGTCGTAGGGTAATCGTATCAGCTAATAATAATATCCTGTATTTTGTTTTTTGAACTTAAGATTTATGAACCTTTTTGAACAAAAAAGGCATATGGAATGACTCTTGCTTAAATGTAAATATATACTTTGTACTGTTAAATAATATTCTTGTTTTGATTTCAACTAACATATATCACATTTTAAATAGAACTTAAACTTTTACTGAGTATCTCTGAAAGTATTCTTCAGCCTTAATATAAATATTTTATACATTTAGTATATCTGCATTTTGAGATGTTAAGATAGTGTAATAAATAATACAATTTTCTTTGGGGACATGGATTAGATTTCAAGCAAGTTCTACTTTTTGCTGAGTTACAGTATAATTGCTATCCAGAAGATCTATACAATTTTAAGATGTTTCCCTCTTCTTTTTTTGTGTAAGGTGTTTTAAAGTGATGTTTGTGCACAGTTATTTTTGAATAATGTCTAAAGATTTTTTTTTTTAGGTAATTATATCTTGCTTTACACAGACCAGTTATTTTGTGATTAATATTTAATGAGCAAGATGCATTCATGATGGCAAAAAAAGAGTGTAGATAGAGTAGAATACTTCTGGCTCTGACAGTATCAAAGAGTTTTGTCTAACTTCTTAATACTGCAAAGGCATTCTTCAAATTAGAGACTGTAACAGAGATGCTGATGTCTTATTAAATAATTACTGGTTTGATTTGATGTTTATATAATGTTAAAACTGCATAAATAAAATAAGCTTCCCATAATTTCCTCATGCATTTCCATGTTGTGGTATTTCAAGTGTGTTCTTTTAACACTTAAACTACTGTGTTTAAACTAGTGAACTATTTTAATATAACAAATTTAATATAATACCTTGTTTGTTTTAGAACCTAGTGAAGAATCTTCCTGAGCAGAAAGAACTCAATGCCTTAGCTGAACTAAAGGATGAATATAATGATCTTGCTGAGCCAGAACAATTTGGAGTTGTGGTATGTATTAGTGTTCTATTTTGTCAGTAGATTAAAAAGAAAGATTTTAGGTTGAAATTATTTTGGTTTGTGTTTTTGCAAAATACTGAGATACTACAAAACTTAAGGATATGGCACTTGCAGAAGGTTTTTGTTATCATATTTGGAAGATTAATTTACCTCCAATTCAGAAGACCACAGGTTAGAAGGAATAGTTCTTTTGCTTTGTCTTGATGTAGTGGTAAAACAGAAGCATTTAATGAAGTTGCCAATATAAAAGTAGTGCACGTTAATTATATCTAGAGAGTAAGTGTTCTTAGTAGACCTTTTACCAGAGTCTGAATTCATGTCAATTTATATTTTACTGATAAACATCTGAAAACCACTTGAACTGAGAGGAATAGCCTTGGTTTTTTGCCCCTGTTGGAGAGTTTACTTTTTTTTTATCTTATCAGATGTCTATCCTTTAGGTCTAGTCCTTATTCTTATTTCCTCATTCTTTTTATGTATTAGTATGTTTTGGTTTGGTTTTTTTTCTGTCTTGCAATGTTTCATTCTGACTCTGTTGGTGGTTTCTTTCCCAGAAAGTTACAGAACTATAAATGAAAGTCACTTGGGAAACTGTGTAATCTCTGTTGGTTGTTGTACATTCCTGGGAATCACACATGATTACTACTGGATAGAAAATAATGGGCCTTGTTTTTTCACTCGATTGTATTGAAAAAGTAATAAAAGTATCCTTATTTTCCAACATTACTAATATAGTCATAACCACTTCTTTTGATGCATTCTTTTGAGGAATGACTGACTACAAAAAGTTGAGAGATAATTTAACCTTATTTAATGTTACATTAATTGGAAAAAAAAATCAAACATCTCCAAATGGTGATGTTTGTCTCATGGAGGAATAGTTTCTTGAAGCTTGTTTGCTTATTCAACTTTACCATCTGGTTTAATAAAAAAATATTACATTTCCTTATAAGTAGTGATTCTGTCTTATTTTTGGAGACCTCGAACTTCAGTGATACTATTAGAAGGCTGGTTTTGTTTCTGATTTTAATTCAATTGAACAGTCCGTTAAAGTGAAAGAAAAGCAGCTGAACTTAAGCTCCTTACTTGACTGGAGTCCTTTTTTGCTATGTGTTGAATTAATTAGAGTTTTGCATTAATAGTAATCTTAACCTTGATGGTAAGAAGAATATGTTTATAAATAGAAGATGACAGAAAAACTATGATAAATAATTTTTAAAATTTATACCCTTATTTTTATGTAAATTTAGGTATGCTAATCATTAAGAGATGTTAACTGTGGCCATCAAATTTAATAAAGGTTGGAAAAATTGTTTAAAATTTGTGTAGAAAAAACATATGTAGTAAATGATTAACTTACTAGAAGAGATGGATTAACTTAATATTCATCTGATCTGTAAGTGAAAATTAGAATTGGATTTTTAATTTAGATGAAATGTTGAAATCAATTATATATTCAAATTAGTTATTTGAACTGTTTCTGACATTATATCCTGGGATCAAAAAAGGCAATGCAACTTCATATAAAGAAAAGTTTGCATTGATATTGATGTAGAGCAAGAAAAATAGATTAACTGAATCAGTTATGTAACATTAAATAAGCTAGACTGAATGTTCTCTGATTTTTAAATATAAAACTTGTGTTTAAGAGTTAATTTTTTTATGTTATGGGCACAGCTGCGACTTCAATAAGGATACTTACTTTCAATTTTGTTGCCAGTTGGACAATTTAAATGTTATGAAAGCTTAAGTCTCATCTGTGCTATAAAGTGTGAGTATCAACCATTTCCTGTCAACTCGGAGGACAGGCTAAAGAAAAAAATCTTTTGCAGTGTTAGTAGTATTTAAACTCGGAGAACTTTACCTACTTTATCACAACCTGTCAGTTTTGAAGTTGAGTTAAGAGTATTTATTACCATTTTTAAAAAGATTACACCACTGTTACATGGTGCAAGTTGTGATGAACCAACGAAACAAGTGACTGGAGTTGACCAAAAAATTCCCTTTCTGGTGTGTGTTCTGGAAAAGGGGGAGGATTTTGTTGCTGTTATCTAGTGACTGCAAAACTTTCTTCAGCTGTTAAGAGCTAGCTCATCAGTAATTATGTTGTTAATAGGAGGGGATAAGTTTCACTGAGAAGCTGTGGAGACTTGCAGATTCTGCCACCAGATTTGCTGTGTAACCAGGACTAGCTATCCTGAACAGTCCTTGCTGAGAGGTAGCCAAACTGGAATACAAGAATTGGACAAATTGATTCCACATGCATTGGTTTAGAGTCATTCAATCATTTAATATGAATTTATTTGCCACTTATTTTGCCTCATTGTAATTTGTAGAGCTGTTGAAGAATTAATCTTTCTAGAATATTGCTAGGAAAAAAAAGGCAGCTGTTTAATATATTACAGGTAAAAGCCTGAGCGAGTTATCTGAGTAAGTTGACAAATTTGTATTATAGAAATGCTAGCTTTTTACCTTAGGAAGTGAGGCAAATTTAATTGTCCTTTTTGCCTCTTTCTCCAATAACCTTTGATCTTAGTTTTAATACAGGGCTTGAGAATTGAATGATGATAATAAAGAATAAAGAACTTGATGAAGTAGAAAATTCAGACAAGGACCTTTATGAAACCCCAGAAGGGGAAATTATGACACACAGTCCAATGCTCACTGTTTGCTGGAAAGGAACTACCCATTATCTTGCTTCTTTAACTGTTTGTGGTGGAAGCTAATGCTTGTTATTACATGCACCTATTTGAATGTGTTATTTCTTATATTCCTTTTGCACTAAATTTATAGAACAATAAACAATTTGTCTTTTTTCTAAGTAAATACAATCTTCGCACCTTACCTATTTTCAGAAGATTCGTTTGAATTCAGTATGTTTATCAACCATTGAACATGTTTATTTAGAAACATGCATATGAAAGAGAAACTGGGGCAGAGTGGGAAAGGAGGAAATAGCATTTGTGATCATCTTCTATTGATACATAAAAAGCATAATGTATATGAAAATATTTTGAATTTTAAGGAAACAACCCACTTGAAACAGCTCTTTTGAAATTGTTGAGATACTTTTTAAATATTACTCAGATCAGCAAATGAAATTAAAACTTACTGCTGGTTTGGTAGTGAAACTACCTTGCAAAACAAATAAATGGTCAGTGTTCCATGATGCTCCAAAGCATTAAAAAAGTGTTGTAAAGGATTATTCTTCACCAGTGTTTAAGTCACACTTTTATGTGGCTTATACGTGTTTTGTTGCACTCTGTTTTCACGAGCTAAAGCTTTTGATAACTTCTGTGCCATTTTGTATAACATCAGTAATTGGAGATTGTTCTACAAAAGTTAAAGCAAATTACGTGATTAATTTTCATTTCCATCTACTGCAGCTCAGTGAAGGTAGATCCTTTCAAGGCAGATGTTTTCAGTATGGTATTTCTGAAATGCAGAATGATTAGAAGAATAATATTTCAAGACTCTGCATGATGTTGGCTTATAGAGGCTCACAGAGGAATCTGTGACAATGGAGATCTATAAAAAAAGACTGCAAGTTATGCTGAAATTATTCTTTTCTGATCCTTTCCTTTTCCTTGTTCCAGCCTGATCATGTGAATTGTTTGAAACCATCTGGAGTGCCTTCATATTTATGTTCATTTTAGTATGAATTCATCATTATTCAGGCCACCCAAGTCTTTCCTGTGAAAGTTATTACTGCTGCTTCTGGTAGCTGTCTGTGGTAGATAACACCAATAGAGAAATCATGGTTCCTCAAGGAGCCATGGTAAAGCTTTGGGCAACAGAGATGTGAGCACATAAAAATCTTTCTATTTTGATAGCCAAGATCTGTGATTTGTCACATAACAAAGCTTTTCTTTCAGGGGGACAAAGTGCTTCAGGAACACCACTGATAGTGAATACATTGGGGGAGAAATCTTTCTGTATTCTGCTAATTAAAATTAGGAGTTAGATTTGGAAGGTAATCATTCTTGCATTTAAATGAAAATTTTTAAGTGGATTAAAAATTTTCAGTACATGTGTTTCTCTTCAATTTAAATATCTCTTGTGAATATCCACTGCTAAGTAGGAGAAAATATTACTGATGACTTGTGCAGAATAGGAAAGACATGGACATATTTTGGTAGTTAGCTTAAAGATATTGATCATGTGGATTTAAACTAATGAATCACTATTGTAGATACTTTTCAGCATCTCTACCATTTACCATGTTAAAATGCTGTGTTTTGCAACCTCCCATCTTTTTATCATATCAGAAATGGATTTGTTGTATACTACCTTTTGCAAAGAGTCTGAAACATAAAAGTGGTAGTGTCTTGGGCATTAGTTTTACAAAATTTGCTTAAAAGGGGCAAAAAGACAAGAAGTATTATAACTTGCTGTAAGTGTAAAGAATAACTGAACAAAAACCAGTTTGGGTTTCACTTAAATTAAAAACTGCAAAAATAAACCACCCTTTTAGATGTAGCAGTGATGTCATCTGTAAATACCACCATCAACAGCTCACATCAGTACAATGGCAGAAAATATTTCATGAACAATAGCACTAATGTGAATTGGCTTTTTATAAATATCTGACTAGTGAAGCTTGATCTCCTGTATCTCAAACTCACTTAGATATTCCCATGTTTTTCCACAAGGGTCCCTAAGAATTCATTCTCTCTCTCCCCGATTGCTCTCCCAGGGACCAAGAGCAAGTTGAGAGCTGTGCGTCAGCTCAGTAAGAGAGTCTAAAAATGGGAAGTTTAATTCTTTAGCTTAATCAGACTGAAGTATAGCTGTTTGCGTTTGGGCTGGTATCAGCACACACACTTGAGAGATTGTTGTACCATTTCTGGAGGAAGAAGAACTGAGAAGCTTAGTTTTAGGAAATCGGTAAATATCAGACTTCAAGGATAACTTCACTGGAGATGTGACGAAGCATGTGCCTTCAGGCTGGTCTTTACTTCTTGTTAACTGGTGCAGTTGGCTTTGCTGGGAGGAAGGGTTTTGGCAGTTTGCATTGACTGCCAGTGAGTTTGGAACTGAAAAGTTAATTAGTTTGGTAACGCAAAGCACTCTTTTTTTTCAAAATGTTGCTTCACTGAGTTTTTTCAGGCAAAGAGTATGATTAGGGTAAGAATACCTGTGGGCAGGTACAGATTCCTAGAAACGAAGATAGGCAATGAAAACATACAGAAACTGTAGTCTTGCTGGCCAATATTGCAATATTGTTTTTTTTTTTTATATAAGCTATTTTGTATAAATAAGCTTTTGTTTTTTTATATTCTGATTTAATGTCTCTTATTTTGTAGATGAGTTCAGTGAAAATGTTGCGGTCACGTCTCAATGGGATCCTTTTCAGGCTTACGTTTGAAGAGCATGTGAACAACATCAAACCTGACATTATGGCAGTTACAATGGCTTGTGAAGAGCTGAAGAAGAGCGAAAGCTTTAGTAAGCTTTTAGAGTTAGTGCTGTTCCTTGGAAACTACATGAACTCTGGCTCCAGAAACGCACAATCTCTTGGTTTTAACATCAGTTTTCTTTGCAAGGTAAGACGAAGCTATAAAACTTTTAAGTGCAAATTCATGAAACTCACAACACATGATAAAGTACCCTCAACAGGGAAAAACATTCAGTGTAGCTTATTGACTGCACCTCTTTTTTAATAATGGATAAACAAATACAGAGTAAGCATTTCTAGGATGATCCCTTGCTATGACTGCCTTTCTCAGTGCAATGGCAAGTTAAGGCAGTTGTTTAGTTGTAAGACTGTTCTGGCTCTTTCTGTCCCTGGGAGTAGACAAGTAGATCAGCTTTTTCGATCTGAATTTGTTCAGCTCTTGTATTGTCAATAGAATATACATATAGCTCTGAATATGTTAAATAGTTCTAGCTGCTCATCTTCCCATCTTCTACTCACCTATCCCTCAAGCAGTGTCACAGAAATAAGTATTTGGGATTGAAGGTGGACATTGTTACCCTGGGTTAAAAGGATGCAATGTTAGTAAAAAGATAAAAAGCAAAAAGTTAGCATAAATATTGTAGAGGAATTTTTCAATCGTTTTTTTTTGTGTGAAGAGAGGGTACAGGTTTCAAGTCTCTCTTTTGGGTACCATGAAAAAATCTGCTCTGTAACTCAAGGAGATTTATTTTTCAAGGGGAAAAATAATATTTCAAATATGCAGCAAATCTGATCTGCCATATTTCAATAGAGAAAAACTCTGCTTGCTGTAGTTTAATACAAAGATAAAAATAAAAACCATCACCTGAGAAATACTTTAATTCTTTAATAGTTTTTTTTAGAGAGAGGCTAGGTTGAAAGATATCTTTTCAGAAATCTAGTGCTGGGTTTTCTTTTTGGTAGTGATGGAATCTAAAGGAAAATCAATGTTTTAAGTAGAAAACTACTTGTTAATGAGGGGGAGGGGAAATGATGATTGTGCATCAATGGTACTCTAGCATAGTGTAGATTTGAGAAGGTATTCTTGCACTCCAGGTGATAGATTTATGAGTTGCTGTCAATGCAAATCTCACAGATGTTGACACAGCTAATGTAGATGACTTACCCTGGAAATTGTTCTCTATTGAACTGAATAATTGCTGAAGCATAGCTGTCTGTGCTTACAGCTAAATTCCATTTAAAATAACTGAGACAAAAATAAAAAAAACAAATCTATGACTATTTAATTCAACTTTCCCCTCAGAAACAAAATCTATTTTTTAACTTTTTTTGTTGTTTTGAAGATGATACATATTTCTAAGGGAAGTGTTCTTGTTGACTGTGCTGTTGAATTTAGATATATTTTGTTATAAGGTGATGTCTAAAAAGAAAATCACAAAAACAGTGATGGTGGCTGCAGCAAAAAAAGAAGGTCTTACCAAAATCTAGACATGAAGTTGTATCTTTAATAACTCTACATATCGTTTAAACCTTGTGAATTATCACTTACAAGTTCCAAACTTAGAATAAGTCACTTAATGGAAATATAGAGAAGTTTCTCTGGACAGTGTGACATGTGCATTGTTTGCAATTTAAATTGATTGTTTATTACTCAAGTTAAAAGATACTTTTTACTACTGAAAGCTTCAGTTTTCATTGCTTTATGTATTTGGCATTCTAATTTGAATTAGATTAGTGTAATGATGTGCTTTTGCAAGAGTTATTTTTTCTCAAAAGATTTTGTACCTGTACTTATGCTTTAGCATTGCATTTAGAGAAGTAACCTTCTATTCCATTGATGTTTAATTTTGTAAATAAGAGGTGTTAGTACATAGGATTTGCAATGGATTTTTTTTATTACTGTTAAGCATCCAAATTTATATTTGGATAATGACTCTTTTTATGTGTTAGTTATTTTCAACTGGTAATTCCATTTAGTTCACTTGTTTAATAGCTTTCAAACTCTGCCCTCCCATTTTCTACCCAAAATAAGAAGATGGCTTTATTGACTTTGTGTTACTAATTAAGAGTACCATCTGTCAGGTTTTTTTGTTAAGTGTTTGGAATAGTACAAAATACAAACTACATCAGGTGATGATATCTTTTATAAGCACCTGATTTAGTATCTGTCTACAGCCACTTGCCAGCTTTACTGTATTATTCAGTCTCAGAATTTAAGATTGGTCGATAAATGGCCTTCCCTGTGAGAATGAAAACATCTGGATGTGTGAACATGGTAGGGTGAGTGTATTGTCCTGTTTACTGGAATCTTACTGTGAATTAAAATTACCAATTTATATCTCTTGGCTGAAGAGGGCAGTAAGAGAAATAAGTGACATGTAACAGCAAGAATAAGGCAGCAGTCTGTTTACCAGTGTCACGTGCCTTACGTGGTTTTTTGCTCTGTGGGCCATCTGGATGCTACTAAATTTTGAAGACTATGTGACCACTGAAAGATTTTTGTGTATGTCTGTGTATATGGTGGCAATTTGAGAAGGCATTGTTACCATATTAGAGGTTGTCTTTGAATACTTTTCAAGTGTCTTTATTTCTTCTCCCAGGCAATGTATTTCAGTCTTCAAGCTTTTCTAGAGGAATTTGGAAGTCTTTATTTTGCAGTTTGATAAAATTATAGAATCATAGAATCATAGAATAAATCCTATTTACATAGAATAAATCCTGTAAAGCATAAAAATTACTAAATTATTTTAATATTTTATGAAATATATATATATATTTTGGTCATTAGCAAGGGAGTTCTGGTGACTTCTAAAGATGTAACCCTTTATACAGTCCACCTTTTCCTTTGCAAAGGGAATGTCTTTTGCACTGGCCTATGACCATACGTACCTACAGTCATGAGTCTGGAACTCTTAATAAGGTTGTGAAATGGACGTTATTTTTCCCATAATAACAAACCCATAGTATCACTTGGAATTTAGAACCCATAGAATACTTCATTGAAATATGTATTTCTGAATAAATTGTCTGTTAAGTTGTATTTAAGAGCCTTGATATTTTAAGAAAAAAATTTCTAATCACTATTTACTGTAAATCTTAGCTGCAATTACCATCTGTGAAATTACTGAGTAAAAGTGCATGAAATGAAAAGAAGGGGGAAAAATATTGATTCCTCCCCCTTCCATGTTTTGCTTTTAGTGTGTGAACCCAAATAAGACATTTCTTTAGTTAAAAAGACATTGACTAAACATCAGCTGCCTGACTTTTTTCTGTAAATAGTAGGTTTTTATCAGAAACTAGATATTTATCTTGATTTTCTGTTTATTAACCTTTCACTGTAACAGAGGCCGTAACTGTATTTTGTTTATATTAAGTTTATATTTTATCTTGAAGTTGCCCTTTTCCACAGCTCTTGCCTATAAAAGGACAATTTAGTTTTATGCTGAAGGGCAATAATAGCATTGTAAAGTTGATTTTGCACTTAACATGGTGATATTGTGATGTGCTGCATGCAAAGTCTTGCACTTGGGACAGGCTTAAACTGCTAAGGTGGAGTCTTAGAGGAAAAACATGAGTCAGTAGCATGCCCAAGCAGCAATGGAGGGTGATGGTGTCCTGGGCTTTACTGGGAGGGATGTAATCAAGAGATCACAGGTAGTTACTTTTTTGCTCTTAACTCAGAATTTGCTGGGTTGCATGAAGAGCATGGTGTTCAATATTCTGTACGAAAGTCTTTTTTGTTGATGAACTTGGTGGAGGATCACCAAGCCTATCATGGACTGGATCACTGAGGAAAGGCTGATGGGACGGGGCTTGTCCAGTCCAGAGAAACAGAGGTTTTCAGGGGGGATCCTGCAGCCACCTTCCAGTACTGAATAAGGTACTGCAAAGGTGGAGCCAGGCTATTTAGCAAAGTATACAGCAAAAGAAAGAGAGGGGTTATAAATTGAAACAAAGGACACTTTAAATGGATATAAGAAAATCAAATTTCACATTCTTAAAATAATGCCTTTTAATTCAAAATACATGTAATTGTTTTTTTCCATTAAGAAAAAATGTTAAATTGTACCTAAGAATAAAGAGAGGAGAAAAAAAATTGACCCTGAATACAAGTATACTCTGTGAATACAGAGAATGTAAAGATGCAGCCATGCTGCTGCTATCATTCTAGTTATCTCATTTCTATTTTTATATTTAAATAATATCTGCTAAACTGTGCTCAACAAACACTTATCTTCTTTACCTTCTCATTATATTAGTAGGCTTAGAACTTGATTTTTAAAGTATGTATATATTGATTCTGAAGATCAGTGCTAAATGTGTCTCGTGTCCCTTAGCTATTGAAAATATGGATGAGCGTTTCTTGATTGGGCCAAAGAAGTCAATTTGACACAGTTGTTTAAAATCTGAATGACTGTTTACTACAGGTTTCAAATAACTCAGCAGGTGCTAATAACTCTTGTTAATACGATGTTACTGTTGGTGACAAAACATGTTTTAGTTGTAATCTGAAGACAAAATAATTTTGTCCACTTAGGGGAAAAAAAAAGCTTTATCCACTTGACAATGTCAGAGAGATCAAAGGCTGCAAATCCCGCAGTTCTTGTTCACAGACAAATTGAAATGCAATTTCTTTTTACCATGCAGATGTTTAGCTACTAAATCTACATTTATTTTTTTTTTTTCAAGTTGGAAAAACTTCTGTGTGCGTAACACATTAAAACCTCTTAACTGCATACCATTACTGAGCATTGTTTAGTCTGTAATCACTGAATCGGTATGAATTAAATTGCATTCTTAATTGCCTAAATACCTTGTATTTGTAAAAGCCTGTTTTTCAGCTGCACTCATTTATTCTTAACAGGGTAATCCTTAAAGCTGAAAGGTCTATATTAAATTGAACATCGATGGCAAGCCTGTCATGAGGATTATAGAATTAGAACTTCTAGTGATTTAGAGAATGAGAAAACAAATAGATGTTACATACACATTTATGTATTCTTCTTAAATCCTCAATTTCATTTGTTGTGTATGTTGTAGCTTCTGTATAAGAACTTTACTAGACAAGTTAGTAAAATGCAGTTAAAAAAATCTTTACAGATATACTTGTAATTCTAATTCTCTATAAAAAGTGAAGTACACTCATCTCAAACTCCTGTATACGCTTACTGTTTCTATTGCCATTGTCAATAAGAGGCAGTCTCTACTTCCACTAAATCTTCAATCAACTCGTACATTCATTCTTTATGTCTGCATAAAAATGGAGAAACTAAATTTGAACTTAAAATTCATTTTCTTATTCTCTTAAGTTCTTGATATTCATTTGCATATGCACATGCACTCTGCCATGGGATTTAGCCACAAGTGTCGATATTTACTTGGGAATTTGCCGCTAGCCCTGTGTTTTAACAATTATTTCAGAATTAGTTTTTGAAAAATAATAAACTGATTCTAGCAGTTACTGCACTTAAGTTATTGGGAACAGAGGGTTTTGCCACCTTCAGGAAGACTTGTTTACTTCAGATCACTAAAAATTGCCTCTGAAGTTGAGACGATAGTGAAAATATGCAATTACATATTTCTTCGCACTGTGCACAGTTTTCATGCAGCTTTTCATAAATAAAACTGGACATACTGAATTTCCTTACTGGCAGTTAGGATTATCTTTGCTCTTCTATTGTCATTTTGTATTCCAGTAGGGACGGGTGCATTTATTTCATGTGCCTGTCTAGAACTTGTCTAAAAGTCCTTAGGATAAAGCACTATGCTTTAGATTTTGCTTCAGTAAAAATTTGTGGATTTGCAACAAGGAGTTTCTTTAACTTGACTGGTAAAAAAGCATGATTCTAATTTTTAGCATGCTCTCCAGCTATGCAATGTTTCAAAGGGACTCTTTTAGAAATCTGGCAGTGGGGGGCATTGGAGGAATGAACTAAATTCTGTTCTGTTTAATCTCTGTTCACAGCTTTTTTTTTTTAATCACAGCAAGCATTCTGAACTGATGTTGCTAAAATCTCAGAACTTTATGACTATCTTCAGGTTTTGTTCTAAGCGTAATTAATAATTCTTTAAAAAATGCAACATATGGATAGATTCCTTTGTAGTCTGAAATTATAAAGAATTGCAGAAATTTCATTTTTTAAATAATTGTTTCATTTGCAGGCAACTGGTATAGGTAACTTTTTTTAATGAGTTTACATCTGTAATATTCACTTTATTTAAACATTTTACTAAAAAAGTGTTGTTTTTTTTTTTCTTTTTGTTTTCTTCTGTTTTCACTTTTTAGATCCGAGATACTAAATCATCAGATCAGAAAACAACCCTACTGCATTTTCTGGCAGAAATCTGTGAGGAGAATTACCGGGACATCTTAAAATTTCCAGATGAATTGCAACATGTTGAGAGTGCAAGTAAAGGTAAGCAAATAGATAAACACCTAAGATAATAGCTGTTTACTTTGACAGTAAATACTTCCAACATTTCATTTCAGATTGTAAGATTATGTAACCTGTAAGCATTGATAATCCATGTGGATTTTGCTTTTCTAGTATTTATTGAGCTGAGAAAAAGTGAGGAGGGGAAAAACAGTAATAAAGTAACTTCTCTTATTCTGAAGTAGGTTGGGGAAACAATAAAGCATATTTCAGTGAAGTACTTAGAAAATCACGTGTCGGAAGTTGTGTAATCATTGTAAAGATGTTTAGTTTAGCATTAAGCCTTTGAAGTTTTGTTGCTTGAGAGTGAACACTAACACTGGTGCACGCATGTGTATATGCACAGTTTCACATTTTAACACCTGAATAACAAATACACTTGCTAATGGTCCCAGACTGTCTATGGAATATATAGTTCAATTGTACTGTACAATCAATGATTGGTACTGATTTTATTCTCAGTTAGTCAGCAGTACAGCCCAGTGAATCTGATAGAAAACTTCATTCATTTGTTGTTGTATGTATGAAATACACTGTACTGTGTGACACACTGTGCTGTGTGATGCCCTTGTTGCTTAGCTGTGGCAAGCCAAGGCTCTGTGACGGTGGTTGATGAAGATAAGGCAAACTGTTCTGTTTTGACTGGGCATTATTGATTCATCAGAAGATAAATACTTGGGGCAGCACAAGCGTATGAAGGGAAGGAGAGAGGAAAAGAAGCTAGATACACGTTTCCACTAGCTCTACCCAGGTTTTCTCCTGCGAATCTCCTCCTTTTGTGTTAGCAGTCTCTCTTCAGTGTAGTGGTTAGCTGTTACATCTTTTTTTTTTTTTTTTTTTTTTTTTTTTTTTTTTTTTTTTTAATTGTGTTTTTGCAAAACCTTGTAATTTACAATCAAGAGCTGTTGAGAGTAAGTACACTTTCCCTAGGGACTTAGGGAACAGTTCAACAATCAACTGTGCTCTTGTCTCATCTCTGGCTTATTCAGAGATTTATGTGATTGTCATACAATTTTTTTTGCTCTTTTTCAAACTTTGCAAGTACCTTTCCATGGTTGGTTTTGTTTGTTTGTTTTCTTCCCTGCATACCGGCTAAATTTTATTTGTATTGATTGAGTGTCTCCATGCCTTACTTTCCTCTTTGCTGATGAATACTTGGTTGACATGAATGCCTGTTGACAAAATGGAACTGATCTGTCTGTATTGGATTGAGGATGTTATTGCGTTTTAAGGCAGTATAGAGACTGAAGAGAGAACTTGTACATTCACATCTTGAATGTACTATATATGTATACATGCATATATATATATATATAAAAATAAATAAAAGGGTGTATTCTTAAACAGCATACAGCTTGCTACTTATATCTGAGCACTACTATGGATATTGCACGAAGGATTTTTACACCTACTGATAATTTTTCTATTGACTGTCAGTATGGTTTGTTCACAGCTTCTGATGTGGAGTCAGATAACTTTCTCAAACTGATTTTTTTTTTTCTTCTTCTTCTCTTGTTAAATTCATTACAAAGCCTTATGGTTTACCAGGCACATTTGATAATCTTTTACTAATTTTCTCCCGTGGAAACACTGACCTTGTGGCTTTGAGATCTTTATAGTTTGATTCAAAGACTCTGATGTTCTGTAAGTTGACTTGAGGAATTAAACCAAAAGAGTTAGTAAAGTTTAGTTAAGCTGTAGCATCCAAAAGAAGGAAAACATATTAATGGGAGCAAAGTCACTAATAATCGTGATGCTTAGAATATATATGAAAAAGGTTTTATTGCAGTCAAATTTGTTTCAACCTGTAAGACAAAAGCTTGTTACATTTTTTTATAAACAGTGCTGATTTCTTATCAGAAGCATAAATGACTGCTTGTTTTTAATGTCCAAAACTTCCCTTCAGTCCTTCTTTGCTTGCTGTAACAAAGCAGATTTTTGGCAGAATAAATGATTTGTGCAACTTGCTTCAACTGTTCTTCGTGATACGTTTTGGTTTTTGTTTAATTGTAATGCTCATCTGCTCTGTCATGTGTGGTCATTTTTTCTGTGTGGGTTGTTAACATAATTTGTGTGGAAGAGAATATTTTCACTTCCTTGTAAACCAGTGGTTTCAAGGATGGACAGTTATGTTTATTTTTCCCCTAGGAGGCTTCTTTTGGAATAAATTGGCTACAGATATATCATATCATAGACATCACTTAGTTATACATAAACTGTAAGGAAATCTACCAGCAAATACTATCTCTGTCAATTTTAAATAAGGAAATCTGAGCAAAAGAGGTGACAGTCTGATTTTTTTTTTTTTGAGATGTATGCTTATTACTTTTTAGGCAGAAGGCAGCGTAATAGTTTGAATTATACATAAAATTCCACATACAAGACTTGTCACATGCAACTTTTTAAAAAAATTTGGGTGCATTTTCTCAGTTCCATGAAAATAAAAAAAAGTCTTATTTTTGCTTTAACTTTCATATAAGAATAAAGAACCAGTATCTGAACAATGGATGTATGATTCTTTTTTTAACATATAGCAGATAAAGCATAAAACTGGATTTTAATATGAAAAGGTCAATGGGATTAGATGAACTGCCCATGCATGTACCAAAATCTTCAATAATCTGATATTAGGTATAATAAAATGTTTGATCTTTTTAAAGATGAAAAATCAACCTAGAGGCTTATGAAAAGCAAAAATAAATTAGGAAACAGTTTTATTCGGGAAAGTATAAACAAAGGACAAATTGATTATTGTAAAAGCTTTTGTTTTTACTTGAAACAGACTGTATGGAAGGAAAACCAATTAAAAAAATCACAAGATTGACAAACTGGATTATTTAATGGAAGTGATATTCACTTATCTTGAGAGAGTCTGCAGTGTTTTCCTCTTATTCCCCTACAGCTGAAACTGTGCAAAGCCTTTATTCATATTTCTATCTTGTTCATTTTACTTGTTACTCCAGATGCTGTTTTCCATGGTATTTGCTCTTACTGTCTTATAATCTGTGATTTTATTGAATGCCTGACAGATTCTCATCTCTTTCTGCAGGTTCAGTCAAACAAAAACTTCAAAGCAAAAACAAAAGTTACCTTACTAAAGTCAGATAACAAGTTTGAAATTTCTAGGCAAAATTGTATTATTAACAGTAAAATTTGGAATTCCTTAGAAAAGACACTTATTTTGAAACTTGAAACGCCTCTGATTGTCAAGGCTCCCAGAAACCATAAAAAGAAATAAATAATATGTAAAATTAAGAGGAGGAACATTACCCTTATGTTTTATAAGAGCAACTTAATTTCAGATTTTAAAAGAGCAATAGTTATAAGTCATAGTTCATGGTTTAAAGATCTTGCCTGTATTTAAAATAAAACATAACCATGTATTTGAACCTTGTATCTAGCTCCTTCTACGTTTAGCAGTTCTTGACATACTTAGGTTACTTGCTTGCTCTGTCTGCCAAGAGTGGGAGTTATTAGGCTGTGTAGTGTCATAGGAAGTTCTGTGAGCTTGTGTTGTCCCACTGAAGTTTGCTTCAGAAACAGGTGGGTATAGAATGCTGTTGTCTTTACTTGGCCATTGGCCATTCTGTGTGTTCTCCTGACATGTTGGGCAAGATGAAGTGAGTGATAGCTCGTATGTGTAGTTGGAGTATAGATTGTGGGGTTAGCTGAGCAGTTATGTAGGACTCCCAAGAACAGCTAAACTCCAAGCAAAGGGCTGATCTTAATGGTGATTGCAGTATAGATAATAAAGTCTCTTTCAGATAGAGTGAGGGATTTTTCTAGTGCTTAACATACAGAATTCTGTGCCTCAGATAAATGTATACCACTTAAGAATTCTTTTAAAGCATCGTTAAAAGAAACACAGAGCGTTCTGAGTAAAACTGAGCGAAAGATGCCTTGGAGGAAGTGAATTATGTCTGTGTAGTAGACTAGAAAGTTCTAATAACAGCAGCACAGATTTCTCACTCAATTGACACAAAAAATATTTCTTTAATTTGCAAGCATATGGTTCTGATGGTTGAGGCATCTCTCTGGAAAGGACATTAGCGATCAGAAGCACTGTAGAATGCAAATATGCATGTAGCTAATATATTATTAAAATACTGTAAGAAAATATTAACTTTTAAATTCTGTACAGGTACTTCACTGTGATTTAATGCCATAATTTTAGAATAGGGGAAATATTTTAAGACATTCTGTGGCATTGTTGCTTTAAAGTATAGCAATTTTAAACATACTCATAAGTAGTAGTCATTTCTCTGTCAAACAAAAGTTTTATAGTTTGTTGCAGTAGAAGAAACTGTGTTTTTACAAGGAGATCTGCAGTATTTTCCACCTTGTGCAGTTTAAATTACTGAAACAGATTTTGCCCAATCTGGTACATCAGTGGATATAAAATAGACAATGCCTTCTGGTGTGGGGAATTTAATGCCTGCATCTGTGATTTTTCTCTCCATAATAGAATCTGAAGTTGGCATTTTGCATCATAATCAAAAGTAAATCTTGCACTGTATAATGACTTCTGTCATGCTTTTTATTCACATAAACTGCAATATTGAAATGTCAGAAACTTTGTGTGTTTTTCTGAATGTAGTAAACACATAGTTAGGTACATCAAATACTAGAACACTTTTTTCTCTAGTGACACTCCTGTATTTGCATGTAGCATTGCCATATGGATGGTAGCTTATGCATCATCTCATTAAAAGTTTCTCAACAGATATGTTCTCCTTCATTGATAAGCGTCAGTGAGGAAGACAGGGAAGCAAAAACTTCACAGATAGTTTTTATGTTGAGATCTTGTTGGAGATTCAGTAGGATTCTGAACTGGCTTACACTCTGCAAAATTGCTTAGTAAATTTTCCCAGTCTGCGGAGATTTAGAGGATTTATTTAGTTGCTGTCCTCTAATGTGTAATAAATGGTGTGCAAAATCGTGGTAGTTCTGAATTCTGAAGCTACATCTTGAAGCTACAATTTGGATTCTACATTCAATAAAGCTATTCTGTATGGCATGCATTTTAAGGATCCTTTTCTCTTCCTGAAGTGTAAATATCAAGGGCAAAATTAAAGAATAGTTCAAATGACTCTCATGGGCTGTTGCTTGTTAAAGAAATTAAAGCGTTTAAGAATTTCTGGCTGTAGTTAAACCATTCAGATTTGAAGACTGCTTTAAATGGCTTCTCAAATTGTCATCCATTTAGAATTTC
This sequence comes from Antrostomus carolinensis, assembly GCF_000700745.2. Taxonomy (NCBI): domain Eukaryota; kingdom Metazoa; phylum Chordata; class Aves; order Caprimulgiformes; family Caprimulgidae; genus Antrostomus; species Antrostomus carolinensis. The sequence continues at coordinate 94,050 of NW_010322678.1, forward strand.
TTAATTCCAGCCTCCAGAGAGAGGTGAAAGCTACAAAACAGCACCTACTTTTTCCCACCCCCCCTTTTAATTTTTTTTCCTTACTTATCTGTTCTTGAATTTGCACTTTCATTGGTGTAAGAAAAGTTGTTACACCTCTGGAAGCATGGCTTGCACTTGAGTTAATTGGGAAGACCAAACTCCTACAAGTTGAGAGCCTGAAGGGAGGTCTGTTGTGTGGAGTTGCTCAACACCACCTCTAGTGAGTTTTTAGTAACAACAGATAGATTGTGGTACAAGAGCTTTGCTGCTGTTCTTTCTTTGTCTTCCTTACTTTCTGCAATTTTTGCACATGTGTACCACTGATTATAATGTGCCATAGCTGCTACACAATGAATTGGAGCACGTGTGTATCAGTTTGATATACAAACCAAGCAATGCTGCCAATTAATTTGACCTTAAGAAGAAAACAATTTTGAGTCAGTAGTGAGTTGTATAATGTGACCTGTCCAAGGAAAGGAAGAGATTCATGTTCCAATATATCACTTAGGAGATCAATGACTTTGTGCTGTGCTTTGGAAAGGAGTTTTAACAACTGACTCATGTCGATAGTGATAGTGGTAATGCATTTTGGGCTCTTATTGCACTACCATTTATAGTTGATTCTTAATGTCTTAAATTGTGTTATGTGCATCAGAATTACTCTTCTGTTCTTAAAACATGTACATAGGCATGCAATTGCTGGAACTGAGACAAGCAGATTCACTCCCTGAACAAGAGTGCAGTTATGTTACATAGATTAATATTAAACATAAGCTACCCACAGAAATTTCTCTTTTTCTATGGGTACATTGAGTGTTTCAGGATTATGAGCACTGCTTGTAATTTCCTCAGCTCCAGAGAAGAGAAGACATGCTGCTCATGACATTTCTGATTTTAGGCCTAACAGGCAATGGTTGAGGTTTTTTGTTTTGTGGTTCTCCCCCTGCCTCCCCCTCTCCTTCCTTTCTCTCTATAGATGGAGAACAGCATTGCAATCTAGAGTTTCTGCACATATGAGCCTCATTAAACGTAATCTTGGATGGAAGGATAATTAGTGTCTTAGACTGAAACTCATTAAACTCTAAAGCCAAGAGCTACTTTGGGCTGGACTTGTTACAAGATGTTCTTACATTAAAATTGTAGTTCACCTCTACTTGCATGAGGACAGAACAGGAGCATCAGTGCACAGTTGTTTTATCTTTTGTCAACTAAGATAGTGATTTTACTGTAAAGTCTGAAATTACAAAGCATAGCTCTGCCATTGCCTTCCTTCACCAGTCGATATCAATGTTGCGATAAGGCAACTAAAATGCAGAGACCCTGCTTGTGAATGAAATCTTAGCATGCAAATTAGAAGTACAAATGCAAATCTGTGTGAAAAGTATCTGCTAAAAATTCTATTTTAAAGCTTTTTCAAATTACATGTTTTCATTTACAGTAAGTAGTCATAATATAGAAACAAAACATTATCATTTGGGCAGAGTTGGTGTTTTTCCTAAACTTTAAAAGATTCAGGGAAAAATATGAAGATTTAGAGGAAAAAAGTGTCTTATGCATGATATATTGAATGTTAAGAATAAATAGTCAGTGTCAGAAAACTTAACCTTTTTTGGAAGAAGAGGATGGTGATGTGCCCTAAGTAGTTGGGATACTCCCTAGGTTTTTCCCTTTGATCGCAGCATGTTTAAACCTCCACTCCTAAGCGTTTCCAACACGTCCTTTGAGTTTATTCTTTTTTTGCTATATTTGCGGTTCTGCTTTGAAATTTAGATGCTGTTGGCCTGAGAATGTACTTTTCAGTACTTCTTCTTTACTTCTGCCTAAGTTATGTTAAAGACACATGATGTTTGCCCAGGAGGAGTGTTTGCTTGTAGGAGGCTTGGTTGGATGCAATCTTAAGAGTTTGTCTAATCCCACCTGTCTTGACTGATCATTGAGTTTCTTCTTCAGATCTTCTAATGATAAAGTTCAGTGTCTTTCCTCAGAAAAATATTTCATTATAGAGTTATTTTTGCTGTTGAAGTTTGTTCTAGGTCTGTCACACTGGCATATGGTGAAGACCTGATTTCTGCTAAAGGAAATAATGTATGTGGTATCTACATTCTCCCTCCCACCCTGGTATTAGGAGGGATTATGACCTAAACCATATCTGTACCATGCTTTTCAGAGTCATTCTTCTAGTGCTGCATTTACCTACTTAGTTAGTACAATGGTTTATCTGTATAGCAGAGTGGAATAACATGGTTGTCTCCTATAGAGAGTATAGCTGTGTTAGGACTTCTAGTTATGAATAGTGACATATTAATTACTTGAGAAATAACACGTTAAGGGAGCTGTACTCCTTTCAAGTCTGAAAGCTCTTGAGCCATGAAGCTTCAAGTATGGGTTGTTTTGTGTGTCACACAAAAATACGTATATAAACATATACGTATGTATGTATAACTGGGAGATATACTTATTGCAGTAGATGTACATATATATATGTACACGCACATATGCAGACCCACTCCGAGATACACACGCAAGCGCGCACGCATACTGTGGTCCTCAGAATCCTCAAGTAGGCTGCAGCAGCACTGTTCACTGAACTCCAACGTAACATTTATTCTCTTAATAAATATAAACTTACTTGGTAAGTTTATATTTATTACTCTGAATAGAGTAATCAATTATTGTAATTCCTGCAGATTACATACTTGCTCACCCATTTCCCCTCAAACAGTTTTTCAGACTTTTGTGAAAGACTACTTCTACCTGCCCTCAGGCAATAAGAAATAATTAATCATTAGTGTACTCAGAATGTAGTTACGGCACAAATACTGTCTAGACTTACAAATCCACTAGTTAATTTGCTTCATATAGACTTGTCTTTGCTTACTAAAGTAATTTCTGTCACGGGCTCTCACTCTAGAGTTTTTATGAAATAAGAACATGGCCATCCCTGTTTCGCATCATGATCAGAGACCTTTTGAATTTATTATGCAAGAGACACTGCACCTAATCAAAATGTATCGTTTCACCCCTTGTTATACGGGGAGGACTCTTAGTCTGACGCAATCTTGTTTTGGAAAGGATTAGTCTGTCCTTTGGTACTATTACTGTATTACTGTAAATATAAAATGCTTAGCTTGGCTGTGGGAACTAGCTGGCATTTGACATTAACATGAGATTAACTGCTTGTAGCATTTTTCTAGGAGCAAAGTGGTCTACTAGACATTCACTAAGCCTTCCTTAGCGTGCAGTCTGTGTGACTGCTTTCTCCAAAATAAGTGGATGGGTTTTTTTTTTTTTTAGAGCAGGAATTAATATAGGCAAAATAATAAAGTGAAGAAAAAATTATGACCTTTCATGTCAAAATGACATTGTGCCTTCTCTTAAATGACTACGGATTTCTACTATAAATAAATAATAACATACAAAATAATCTTTTAATCAGTCATAGATTTAATGATACGTGATTAACTGAGCTTCATACAGTATTTGTGCAGAGAGAATATTTATAAATGTAGGTGATTATAATAGTCTTCCACTGACATGAAAAAGAGTCTGACAATATATTAATATGTATAACTTCAATTTTACCTTGTTTATATTAATTCTATATGTTAATAGTAATTCTGTATGATAAAGCTTTAATTAGCTGAAACATACATGTGTAATTTCTGGTATTGAATTTTTTGTGTCTCATAAATCCTTTTATTATAGTGGTTTGAGGCACACACGTTAAAGATGCTGTATTTCTTTCCATCTTAGAGTTGCAGCAGCTCTCCACAAAGCCAGTCTTTCCTTAATGTTGAATAAGGGACCAATCTGTTACAGTTTGGTACAGACTGAGAAATCTTGCTGCCTTTTTTCTATCTCTCTGGCCTTGAAAATGTGTTCGTTTATAGTTTTGGGGGTGTATGTGTTTTCTGACTTAAGGCATAAGGATGTACGAAGTGCTTGGTGGTCCACACAGCCTGATGCTCTGTCTGGTGCTGGTAGCAAGATATGCTCCCATATTGAAATCAGGTATTTGTGTACTGGATTTTGTTGGTTGCTTTCTCCTGCTGCAGCATTCAGTGGAATAACATTGTAATTACTGGTACAGAGAGGCTTCTCCAGTCATGGTTCTTGAACAGTGCTTGTGTGCCACTGAAGACCAAATGCTACCTTTCATGTAGATCTTTAGGCTTGTTCTATTAGGGTGCCTAATTTTCATGTGGAATGATGGGCAAATTAAAGGTGAACAAGCCTTTGTCACCAGCTTTGAGGAGTATAGTGATAGATACAGTCTGTTTAGTAAGTGCATTTATGGAATGGTTTCAAAGAAATGGCATTTTATTGCAAGTAGAGTTTATGCTTTCATAAATTAAAACCTTGCAAGACTTTAAAGAAATTCACATGATTTTCCCTGAGTAAAAGTATTCATGTTGCCTCCTCTTCACATTACTGAAGTAGTAAATCTCTAATAAAACAGTTTTATGGGAGGAAACACAGATACTTTATTATAGTCTATATATATATATATGCTTCCTGTTACATGGTCTTTTTAAGCTTGTCTTGCAGAACAAGAGCTTCATATATTGTTTGAACATAAACTTGTACATTTGCCTGGGCTAGGCACAAAAATGAAAATGAATATTCTACAATGCTTTTTGATAATTCAGTGTGAATGTAGAAATTAGTTATGTGAAGCACAGCTTTTGAATGCAGCCTTCTTGCTTGGATAGAGTTCCTTCATACTTTCAAAGTCAGCATGCACCTAATCTAAACTGTTTTCTGAACTTAGTTTTATATAAAAGAGTTACTGAAAATGCTTTTCTTCCATTTTAATCACAGATGCTAAGACTCCTTATTTGTCATTGCTTACTGAATTTCTTTGCACTTTTAAATTTCAGACGGAAATAAGCTACCGCTCTTGCTGAGCAGTGATGCATTTAAATATTTTCAAATTGCTGAAAACAGTTAAACTTTATCTGTTATGTTGCCTATTTACTTACCAGCTGCTATTCTTTCTACCAGCAGAATTACCATTTGCATCCTCCTAATTTATTTTTCAGATGTATCGTTTTATTTCAATGCTGTTTGTCTCCCTATCCAACTACCTAACAGCCTGTAAAAATATTCTTGTAATTCAGGTTCTTCAGTTCAAGCAAAAATGTGTGCTCCTTTTCTGACAATTGAACAATGCAACCATAATCTAAAAGCTTTGATAATCTTTATTATTCAGACTACTTTAGTGGTTGATTTTAAGGTTAACTCTCAGATGTTAAGTTAATAGCTACAAGGATGCTGTGGTCAGTATAGATTTACTTGGTTTCCCTCCACAGTTCAGTTAAGCTTAAAAAGCTGTTTCACTATAATTTTAAGATTACATGACTAGTAATTCCTTTGGTACCCAGTATAAAATGGCAAATAAAATGAAGATTATCTGTGTGGTAAATACAGCTGTATTGGTGCCTTATGTGTTTGAATGTGCTCATGAAAAGTTAAATCAGTGGTGTTATGGCTGATATGAATCCTTACTTTCAAGGAAGATCATATTAATTCTGTTCTGGGAAGAGGTTCCTTATTTACAAGGTTTTTATTTCCTATATATTGTTTCTCAAGCCATCTTGAGTTGAATTTCTGCTGCTTTTTTTAATGTCACATAGTCACAGCACAAATTCTTAAATTATAAGTAAATAGGAAAATAAACTGTTCTTTTTTAAAAACAAAAAAACCACCCTATGCACCTTTTAGACAGATAGCTTACCATCAAAAACAAACCAAAACAAACAAACTAGAAACCCCTTTAAAAAAAAGGGGTTCATCTTGACAACACAAAGAATCCTTGGGTTAGCTGGGATGCAGCTCTGCAGTGTTAGCTCTGTAGAGCAGCTTCCTGCAGGCTATAAAGAGCATTGACTTGGCCAATTACTGAAGAGTAGATGGATGTTCTCACCTCTGATTCCACATATCAAAAGTTGTCTTAGGCACTGTCTTTTTAAGAACTGACCAGGATTAGATGCACTGTCACTAACGATTAAGTAGTTTGTAGTGTATAAATCGCCTCTGAAACAGGGTATATTTGAAATATCCTCTACTCAATTTAGAGGAAGGACATGAAACAATGCAAATGTTACAGTACTCTTTGGGGGAAGGTGGTGTTGAGATGATCTACTTGTTCTTCAGAGTTTGTATTTGTAAACTGCAAGAGGAGACAAACAACAGAAGATAGAATTTGGTTCCAAAATTCATCTTTAAACTGAGAGGAAGTGTTTGTCAAACTACTGTCTATGATTTAATTGAGAATGATAAGTGGACTTGATAGATTATGTCATAAAACTCAGTATTATGGGTTCAGTTTGTTTTAATATTGCAATTTGACCAGGGGCTTCTCTGCAGAGACTGTCACTTTTCATCTAGTTCTGGAATTTCTTTGTGGTATGGTATTGCCTCACCTTCAAAATTATGTTGTCATGATTTCCAGTGGAGATTTCCCTAATGATGTGTCAATTAGTGGTTGTTTAATGCAAATTACAGGAATAGTGGTTTACATTAGAATAGATATAGTGTTTCTTTAGAGTAGCCTCTTTTTTGGTGCTGTAATGGGAGTCCTACTTTTCAGTTATCAGTAGCTTTTATTATTAAAATCTACCTTTGATGTTCACACATATTGGTTTCCAGAACTCAGCATAGTTTCAATAAAAGAAAAATATTTGATCTTTTATCCATGTCTGTTCCTTAAATAATTTCTGTAACCGAGTACGTGCATTAATAAGACCATTCATTTAACCAAGTACATACATTAATAAGGTAAAATCTCTTTGAACTCTAGTTACTTTTTAATCTTTGAATTAGATTTAAAAGAATGAAATATTAGAATTTTTACCAATAAATTTAAATAGAAATTGAATAATTTGTACTAATGGTAGAGTTAAGTGGTGACATTTCGACATTAAATATGATGATTTGGTATATTATATTAGATATTTTCACTTAATTTTTATGAAGATTAGAATTTTAATGAGCAGTAATTCAGAAAAATGTGAATCTACTTAATGGAATCATTCTCCTTAAGACTATTTATACTGACATTGTTTTTTTCCCCTTCTGATACCCTTTCTGGAAGCTTTTTACTCATTGTCATTTTTTTTTCTTAGTTTCAGCCCAGACTCTGAAGAGCAACCTTGATTCAATGAACCATCAGATCCAGCGCCTAGAAAATGACATTAAGAATTTCCCTAAAACACAAGATGACCATGACAAGTTTGTAGAAAAGATGAGCATATCCTTTTTACATGTCTTCGTTAGTGATCTGAATGTTCTGATCATCTGGTTAAGTATTTATAGCTCTTGAAAATAAGTTTAAAGTCTCTTCTTCCATGCTTTTATTCTAGAGCAGAGAAAAGCATAACAGAACATGCTGAATGTGAGAAAACATGTAACTGAGTGTAACTTAAAGCGTTTATAATCAGACTTCCAAGGGGGAAACCAGATAGCTTTCTGGAAGGAAGTACTCATAATGACTGCTCATAAGGATAGTAGCATGGGGTTTTCTGCCTTAAGGGACAGTATTTAGTGATAATTGTTGAGTCATTTCAGTCTAGAAAACTATCAGCAGTAGAGTTGAGAGTATTTATTATTTCAGCTTCAGATATGTTGTTTTTTGAAGGGGAGAGTATTAATTTTGTTAATGGCTTCTGTGTTTGTTTGTTTTTTAACAGATCATTTTAGAGAAAAATATTTACATTTGTTTGTACTGAAGAGTGATTTGTCCTTTTATTTCTGTAGGGAATAGAGACCATAGATTCTTTAAGCACTCTTAAGTAAAATCTGTGGGAGAATACCAAATTATGTCTGTCTAGTCCATTTTCTTTCCAAAATTTTCATATATCCAGCTTTACTTTTACTCAGCAGTATAAGCATACTGTAGATGCAAGAAGCTCACAAAACTGAGAGTGAGAAACACTTAAGGAAAAGTCCTCTTTTTCTTAAAATAAATTTGCAGGTTTTTATTTTGCACAAAGCACATTTCTGTATGCATGGAAGTATTTGGTGTAAGGTACATGCCCAAGTCCAAGGCATTTTGTGCATTTATAGAATCTCAGATAGTTCATGTGACATCTGTTCTTTCTTACTGCAACCAGACAGAAGTCATGGTTTTGTGGGTTTTTCAAAGTTTTTTTTTAAAATAAGGGATTGATGTCTAGAGCCATTTGTAGTTGCTCATCTCATTTAGTAGGTGGATGTAATGAAGAGGTTCTCCTAACTACTGTATATTTGGAAACTAAGTTTTAGCGGGATTAATCATCTGAATGGATTAAGTGACAGAAATTCACAAGAAGATATTAAATATCTTCTCTATATGGATTTATTTTAAGTTTCTGACAAGACTGCAGAAAAGTAGCTTAAGGGAGACAACTCACAACTAAATGGAAAATTGTTTCTTGTTACTTACATATTCTCTTCCACCTTGTCTCATTCGCAAGGTTAGGAGGCTTGATAATAACCACATTTATCAGTTCTGCTATTTAAAAAAAACCCAAACTTATTTTCCCAAGATACGTTCACATAAGAAAATCTTATAATATTGCCTTGTAATTGTCCTTTGCCTTGTCATGATGTGCGTAGGCTGAATGCTGTCAAGTAAGCCCCACTTTTGCTCATAAATGAAACCAACTTATCGAAATGCACCTCTTGCAACCGTGTTTTCTCCTTAAACTTGACAGCTCTGTTTTACAGGTTATATGCCTTATTTTTCAGTTGTGTTGAGTAAATGCTTTACCATTTGTTGTTTTGCTAACTATGTATTTGATGTACTTATAGAAGTGATTTACGTGACTCAAGTGATTTGGGGAGAAAAAAGAGGCAAGTAGGTAATATTTACCTTTTTCTCTTCTGCACTTTAACACTTGAATTTCTTGAAGAAAAAAGATTGCCTGACAATGCAAGAAAGTTTTTAAAAAAAAATATATAAATGTCCTAATGCTTTTTGAATTAACAAAAATATGAAGAGCCTATGAAATTTTTGAAAATTAATTGTTGAAAGTTTCCTGGGCAGCCTTGCTTCAATGCACGTACATTGATGTCACGGCTAGATTACTAATTCCTGGTAATTAAAATAGGCTCCCTGAACTGTAGATGTCTGACAGCTTTTATCATAGTAGTGAATTTGGTGACTTGACAAAATAGATAAGTCTGTAAGAAATGAACTGATTCTGCCTATGGATTTATGTTTTCATAATTAATAGATGACCTGATAAAAGGCATTTTTCTTTTTTAGAAAGTCATCTCCAGTTATGTCAGGTGATCAAATTTGTTTCTGCTTATCATCGAATATTTTTAAATTTTCTACACTCTGTATTTGTTTTTTAGATTGAAAAAATAAGGGAGGGTGGGGAATGACATCGTAGCCTTCAGTATATATTTCTTTTGTTTCTGTCAGGTTGTTGAAGAATTGTTGTTGTTAATGCATACTGAGATTAGAAAGTTAAAGAATTTGAGGCTGAACATCTCTCTATCTGCTTGAGTGTTTCAGAAGATTTGAGACGTGTCTGAACATAAATCATCTCTCAGTAGCGGGTTTTAGGATGCAGGAATTAGACCATAATTAAAGGCATGGTTACTTTTTCCCATTCCTG